>NC_139909.1:8523092-8748092 GCF_905171665.1 Trachurus trachurus | reverse complement strand
TGCCATTTGGCCAGGCCATCACTAGTGTCAATAACAGTTTTGAGTTGTTTGCCAGATTAAATAAAAGTGAGTAGGTTCAAGTTTGCAATCAATACTACAAACCCACTGACAGCAGCAGGTATATAGATGTACCTACAGCCCTAAGGTGCAGGCATGCTGCTGACGCGGTAGCTACTGTATGTAATCAGTGCATAGAACCTTTACATGAGCTGCAGAACAGTGTGTACCTATAACACACATGTGACCCCTTGCTGTTGACAAAACATAACAATGCACATGCGTATTTGGGTCCACACTTAAGGGGCTCAAGAAACTGACCACAGATACAACCATGGCAGAAGTTCAGATAACAACAAACCATTCTTTTTCTCTATTTTTTTCTGCGAACAGATTTTAAAAATAAAGAATTTTGCTGCTCAACCATGTTTATTTACTATATGTATGTACCACTAGTTTGAATGTGACCATAACCAGACCAAAATATTGCATAAAATGTGGGGAAAAAAAACGAAAAAAAAACTAAACTAAAACAAACTAAAGAGACATACTGGGTTAAAGGATTGGCCTACGTTCTCAAAAGAAATGTACATTTTGTGACATTAAGAGGTTTTCATGTGAGTTTTGAGGATGTGAGTTACATAAGCTCTCTCTGGCAGGGTTTTGTAATAGAAAATGTTGCTCAATTACCTACACATATTTCTATAGGTGTGTCATCGCCTGAGGTGAAACCACAACCACAAGAGAGAGTATGCAGCTCAAAAAGTTGTAGGGGAAGGTAAATGCATTAAAAAACCTAAATAAATAACCAAAAAATAACTAAATAGTTAACAGCACAAGACAGCACCTAACTACTAAATATACAACAGGGAAGACAGTTACTAGAGTTACTATGACAAGGTCAATGCCATTAATTACAATGACAATCACTGTTAGCGCACTAAAGTAGAAGAGAAGATTAAAATGGCGTTATTGTAGTTTTTATTTTATTTTAAAAACGTACCTTTTATTGGTGACTTTCCCGCCTGTGCTGTTTCCGTGGCAACAGGTGTCCAGAGTTGTTGCAGCAGTAGCCGCCTAGAGCCGACAGTCGCCCACGCGCTGTGGAAGTTGAGTTCCAGGGGGACTGCGCTCGAGGGGGTTTAAACGGAGCCGCGGCTGTCCAATCAGAGCCCGAGCTGCGCCGACGTCATCACCAAACACGGCAGCGTTCGACAGGGGTGTGTTCGTTTTTGGCGCCACGCCAGGTCACAATGGAGGTACGTCAAGTCTCTCTCTTTACAACAAACTCATGTGACTTTAAAACCATCTAAGTTTACTTACCTAAAGCAAAGTGTCTTACTTTAAATGGAGTTGGCCTATATTAACTCAAGTATAATTTTGAAGTACTAGTACTTACTAGTACTACGTGATTTACTAGAAGGCGTAACCTACAGTTAAAGGAAACTTTACTATTTATCTAACGCATTAACTACAGTATTTAATTTTAATTCATTTAGCCAAACAAAACTACCAACACACGGTAAAGTTGCACACATTCAATATCTTACTAAAATGTAAAGTATCAAAAGTGATCAAATCAGAGAAGAGAGAGTTCCCAGTCAGTGTTGTATTGCATTTTTCATAACCAAATCATTATGAACATAATAATAACAACTCTAATAAGACATCAAATAAACTGATCATATTTTTTTAATATTTATCTAATTAAATAGCCTACTAATGTTTCTAATATGTAGTAGAGTTGAAGCTTAAATGGAAATATGAATGCACAGTGCATGCATCTTAAAATTGTACTTAGGACAATAAAATAATCAAGTTACTTTCCAGCAGTAGTTAGGCTACCACTTACTTTGCAGTATCAGGTTGTCAATGTAAAAGTTAATCAATAGGCTCTATCCTACTCTGCAGTATAAAGCAGGTAAAGTTAGTCCCACCTTTTAAGCAATGATGCAATATTGCAAGATTACATTTGGTCTTTAAGTTGTCTGATGCAACACAGTCCTACTGTACGTACTGTGGTCCTGCAGCTCCCTCCACAGATCAGCCAGCAACACTGCACTCCTCTATCAACCCACTTATCTTCAACTCACTTTTACTTCCTATTTTGTTTGAGATAAAGACTAGTGTTTTATCAGTATTAGCATTAATAATAGGCAGAAAGCCAAAGTCAACCTGGTTCTCAAGGATAATTAAACAACATCTTTACTGAGATGTGTGTGTGCGTGCATGTTTTCAGTGTATCGTAAGTTCAGGCTGAATAAAACATGGCGGAGAGACTCTGTTGTTAACATGAGCGTGACTTTAATGTGTCTGAATAATTCAGAGAAGCAATCCGGTGCTCCATTAACAACATGGCTCCACTACAGGAGCTGGAAGAGGAGGAGGAGGAGCGGTTATGAAAGAGGGTGGAGGAGGATGGATGGAGAGGTCAAGATGGAGGCATAACGGCTGGGAAGTGAGATGAGGCAGGTAAGGAAATCTGTGAGTACAGGAAGGGGAAATGAAAAGAGCGAAGAGAAAATGGAGAGAGGGGGGAACTGAAAGTTAATATGGTGTTCGAAGGAGGACATTTGTCCCACAGAGGCCTAAAAGATGACGATATGAAAGAGAGAGGGTTGTCAAAGCCAAAAAAGGATAAGTAAGTGCATACAGAATAACACCTAACATCACATCGTGTTTGTTACAATGTTTTAAAGCAAACTAAAACGTTTTTAACCAAGCATTAAAAAAAAGTTTTGGTGTGTCACCCCTTACCAGTAGGTTTTTGCCACTGCAGAAAATGAATGTCAACTGACAAAAGTGTAGTGACCTGGAAAGAGAGGGAGCAAAGGGAAAAGAGAGAAGGGAGAGGGGGGAGGTAGAGGAAGTAAAGTGACATGCTTTCTATCTGAGAAAATAATCCTCTCACTCGTGGCTTTCTGGGTACTACTCCAGCGCTTGAGTGCTTTATGCTGCATTTTGTATTAAAAAAAATGAAAAAATAAAATAAAATAAGAAAGGAAGTGGATAAAATATTCATCAATGGTGAAGAGTAGAGAGCTTCTGTCCTCTCTGCTTCACTTCAACAACCACTGCTGTTAAAACGCAAAACCATAAACTGAAATACTGACGCTCTCACTGACTCACATTACTGATTTTACTTGAAATAATAATAATAATTTTCTTGCGGTGGAGTTAGGAGTGCCCACATACAACCTTTCCTTTGGCCCTAAGCTCTAGTGATTTACCATGATGGCCCAATGTGATATTCTTTCTGAAAATTTGTTTCGGAAACATCTCCCGAAGTCTTGACTGCATGAATCAGTGATGTACAGTGCAATACAGTCCATGCAGGTCCGTCAAACGTCATGTGGGTACAATATGAGGAGGAAAGTGCAGTGAACCATGTGTTGTGTGTGCATACTGTACTGTGGATGCATCTGGCCTTCGGGAACAAATACTTTAGGCGCGTTTCCACTGCAGGAACTTCGGGGTAATTTTACAGGGCCAGCCCCGTTGGTGCATGTCTCCACTGCAGGAACCTCCCCCACAGGGCCGCTTACAGGAACCTTTACGGGGCTGAACGGAGTCCCTGCCTGGGGGTCGGTACTCGGATCGGCCCTGAAGAAGTCCTGGTGGGGCTTGAGATTCACTCTGTGCTGATTGGTCAGACTCAAAGCAGGATCATGTGACGCTAAGAGAAAGCTCCAAAATCAGCTGCATTTTTACAACCAAACGTTACTAAAAACGGAAAAACGGACGGAAAAAAGAGAGAATAACTCAGTAAAAGACGAGAGTAGCAGTAGGCCTGTGGTAAAATAGGCGAAATAGGCGATCTTTTTTTTTTTAAGAAAGCGTCTATAATGACAGAAAAAAACATTAACAAGAGCAGTAAAAAAAAAAAAAAAACGCTGCACAACGACCTCGCGGTGATCGAAACTGTTGCACATTGCCATAAGAGCCCTGTGGGTCCTGTCTGCAGTGGAGAACGGCCACCGAGAGGGCCGAGTGAGAGGACGGTTCCTGTAGAAGTTCCTACCCCCTCCTTTTACCAGGAACTCCTGCAGTGGAAACACGGCTTTTGAACTTTCTGAGCTCAATCCGCCACCGCCGGTGCCTTCTTGCAACATCCCAGAAGCCCTCCTCTCCTCTTCTTCTTCTTCCGCTTCTTCATCCTGTATCCTCGGAGGCTGCTGTCGGAGCAGATGGACTTCCTCAGGGTCCGGATGTGTTTGTCCTGCTCACGGATCTTGGACTCCAGGTGGGACTGGATTGCCGAGCCCAAGGACTCCAGGTCCACCGAGGCGCCGTACACCTCCCACGTCATCCCCTGCTCATCCCACTCCACCTGCTGTGGCTTCACCATCTCTTCCTTGTCCTCGGTGTCCCCGTCCTCTTTTTTTTGCTCTCTTGTTTTGGGTTCTTCTTTACCCTCCCGCTCTTCGTCACCCCCTATCTTCTCCTCGTCCTCCTCCTCATCCTCCCAGATGCTCTCAGCACTGACCTCTCTGTCCTGTGTTTGTCCGAGTCGTAGCCCCGACATAAGGCCGGGGCTCTGCTGGAAGCTGTACGTGCGCAGACAGGCAGGAAGGGAACTCGCCTTGTCGGCCGCAACGCAGGGAAGCACCGATTGGCTGCGCAGCTCGATGTCGATCTTGCAGATGTGCTGGAAGGGAGGCTGGCTGCCGGCGGGGATGCAGCAAAACGACGGGACTGTTGTTGGCGAGACAGTCGAACTACCCGACTGACAGCTGGGGGAGCAAATCAGGGAGGGGGTGGGAGTTTCCCTGTGGAGGCCGGGGCTGGTGGAGGCTGAGCGCTCGACCACCTCCACCTCCACCTGGATACCCACCTCTCTCTGCTCCGCTCCCCGCAAACCAGCCATCTCACTGGTGTCAGTCATGGTCGCTGACTCCCTGACCTTCTTGGCGTTCGATGGATCAGTAGATGGAGCAGGAAGAGGACAGAGGGGTGAAGAAAAACTCCCTAGATCAGCTTTCTGTTTTCCCTTCTCTTGCTTCGTCTTCTCTTCTTTCTTACTCTCCACTCCCGCCATCGCCCTCGACAATGGGATGTTGCTACCGGCACTGATGGCATTTTTATCTCCCAGATGAACCGGTTTGCTCAGCGGGATGCCCGATATCCTTCTGTTGTCCTCTGGCAACCACTCTGCATTGTCAGACGCACCTGCTCCTTGCACGCCCCCCTGAGACACCGCGGGTCCTACAGCTGTCGCTTTGGTCTCCGGCAGTTTCAAATGCTCTTCCCCAGCCCTAACATCCGTCTTCGCTGGCGTCCTGCTGATGGAGTCAAAGGTGAGACCTCGAGTCAGAGCAGTATTAGAGGACATGCTGCTTTGATTCATTTGCATTGCAATGGATGCTTCGGGCCCTGATGTGGATCCTCCCCTTGTTGTCAAGGCAACAGTGGCTCCGGTTTTGGGGCTGGAGGTGGCCAGAGGAGCCAGTGCGCCCGGAATCACACTAGGACCTGGAAGCAAGAAACAAATGTTAAAAAAAAACATGACTGACAAAGAAAGAGGTTAATTCTATCTTTTCTGTAGTATGGGAATTGTTGAGCAACACCTTTTAGACTACATTTTATTCTTCTACCTTTTCTTCTCTAACCAGAATCAGTAACCTTAAAGCAGAAGTAAGCGATCCGGTCGTTTTGGCTAACTTCTTGTCAGCCGATGGAGCAGTCCCCGCCCTCATCCCTACGTCACCACATTCACGCGCATCCCTTGGCTGCACACACAGAGAGGACCGCCCCTTTATGCCGTTCTCTCTCCTCATTGGATAAAGGTTGTAGGATACAAGGAAAGTTTTCTCCTCGGCTTACAACAGAGCAGAGTGACTGACAGACCCGTGATTCGGACCAAACACTCTATAAGTGATTGCTGTCGGAAGATATAACTATTTAAGACTTATATTAACACAAACATTCCGCTTACTTCTGCTTTAACTCCAGATTTATGCCACCACCATGTTGATTCTAACAAAATCAAACACTAATGTACAATAAACCAAAACAATAAATTAGTGTTTGTGGTGACAGCTCTGAAGTCATAACATTATATGGTCAAGAATTACAACAAAAGCACAAAAAAGACAATTATGATGTTTTGTGTGTGAAGATAATTACTTGGATCAGGTCCAGGACTCCTACTTGCTGAGCCAGGTCTAGGAGAGGGTGCCAAGTGGGAGGACAAATCTTCCAGAGCTGACCTTGAACTAGATCGAACAGTTACAGTCTTGGAAGAATCTGATCCATCTTTAGTATCTGGACTGGGTTTAGTTGAGGAACTTCCAGCCTTGAGGTTGTTGTCTTTGGACCTAGACAGAAGAGTTCTAGCGGGTGATGGGGAAATAGATTCTGTCTTCGAACCAGAAGCCATTAGAGTAGGTTTTGACGTTGACCGGGTTGGACCAGGTTTGGAATTGGAAATGGCGTCAGAGCTAGAGATGAGATTCAGCTCAGGATCAAGTTTAAAACCTGGACTGGTTTTAAGATTGAAACTGGTTTTAGAGTCTGGAGGAGTTCGACCTTTAGGATCTGGCTCATCCTTTGGCCCGGCGCCAGATTTCAGACCCAGAGCTGTCTTAGAGTCAGGACTTATTTTAGGTCCAGCACTTGCTTTGATTTCGGTAGCAATTTTAGAATCAAGACTATCTCTGGAACCCATCCTGGACTTAGAGTTAGGGCTGACTTTGGAATTTGATCCATTTTTAGAGTCCAAACTGTCCTTTGATCCTAAACTGGTTTTGGAAGCAGTATGACTTTTAGAATCCAGACTATCTCTGGAACCCATTGTGGATTTAGTATCAGGACTGGTTTTGGAATCCAAACTGTCCTTTGTCACTGTTGTGACTTTGGAATTTGAACTGGTTTTGGATCCACACCCAGCACTTGCTTCTTTACTATCAAGATACTCCTTAGACTCTGACATGGTAGTGTTTTTGGTACCGGTTGCTTTTCTCTGTGCAGATTGTTTGGGACTAACAGAACTCAGTTGAAGGGTCTTGGTGCTAAGAAGTGCTGATTCGGTCCGTGGGTCACCACCTGACTTTGTACTAATGTTTGCTGGATCTGGTTTGGGGGTTTTGGTCATTATTGTTGAGGTTTGACTAGCCAGTTTTGGACTGATAATGTTCAATTGTCCTTTTGGGCTCACAGGAACAGTTTTTGATGATTGTGTCTCAGGGTTCAAGTTCACTGTCATTTTGTTGGTGGTCTCTGTTGGCATTTTAGTGGTCTGAACAGTATACGGTCGGGGGCCCGAGATGCTCACAGATTCTACTCCCAATGATTGTGTTTTGATTTCAGTCATTTTGTGACTTGCAGAAATTGTTGTTTGATTCCCCCGGTATGGTTTTGGACTTGCTGCCACGTTGCTTCGTGTGTGCGTTGTGGGACTGAGTGTTGAGGTGTGTTTCTGGTTTGGGGATTTCAGCCTTTGATCTCCTCGGCTGTTCACCAACGCCTCTGCTGTTTGTGGCCGACACAAAGCTGGTATTTTGCTTTTTTGCTGTAATGGATCATTTCTCTCCCTTGGTGATGCCTCAGTGGTGGTCAAGATACTTATGGACTTCCCAGTTGCTGAAATGTCATCTCCTTTCGCCCCAGGTTTCCCACTCCCTTTATCCCCATTGGGCTTTTTGTTTCCTCCTTGCAACCGAATATTCTCTGTGGCAGTGCGGGGATTGCTTGGCGAAGTCATATTGAGGTTTAGGTTGAAGTTAGGCTCCACCCCCCAGTTGGCATTGGGAATTGTGTTGCCGAGGGCATCGGCTAAACTTGCCTCCTCTGGAATGGGGCTCTCCAATTGGACAACCTCTTTCTCATGCTCAGGAATACTTGGGGATGATTGCATGATTATGGTGAGTGTCCGGTAGAAATCACAGAACAGCTGGAAATTTGTAGAACTTGGAAACTGAGGTTCAGCACCTGATTGCAAGGATGGAGAGATAAATGGTCAATAAATTAAAAAACTGAATCAAATAAAATATTACAGTGCTAGAAAGAGGCCATAGTTAATACATAATAGCAAGCACAGAAAAACTACCCATGAATCAAAATTAAATCTCTATACATACATATAAAATAATGACCTGAAAAAAATGTATGACTGAAGTCTGACACTGACACCCAAAATTGTGCTGCTTACTGCTGGATGCTGAATTTCAAAATCATAAAACCAATGAATCCTCACAAAGAAGATATAAAATCAAGCTGCAGCCAAGTTGATATTTAACAATGCACTGATCAATAAGCACACACTACATCTGTCAAAGGAGAGTTTTAATTATTTCATCAGAGATGAGCAATAGCATGCAAGCCTGGTACACTGTAAGTCTCTTGCTAAATGTTAAAGGATTAATTAAAAAAAACCTGGTAAAAACCTACCTCAGTATGAAACCATTGCCCCCTCAGTAACGAGCTTCATATCACAGGTCAACTCCAGTAATACACAAGGCATCACATCTCATTTATTCCGGTTCTCTCAGTCTCCTATTCAGAGATGACGAACCTCAACATCGGTTAACAGAGGTGTGGAGATCCCATCTTTCTCTGGCGACTGCCTGCTGAGCGGCAGTGGAGAGCGTCAGCTGCTCCCTCGTTTGTTCTTGTTGCTTAACCAGAGGATGCATTTATGAATAAATAAAAGGAGGAGGGAGAGGGAGGAGAGAAGGGGCCTGCAGCCAGCAATCATCATCATCATCATGTTTGCTGTCCTCCTCCTCCTCCTCCTCCTCCTCCTCCTCTTCGTCTTTGACTTTTTCTACATTTGTCCTCTTTTGATTTCTTTTCTTTGTCTTCCACAAACCTTTAGGTCACATTTTTGACATAAAAAGACAAACCAACAAATCTGAGCTTCCAAATTGTCTAAGACACAAAAGACAATAAATATTCATATTATGAGACAACAAATTATAACTCTTTGACTAAAGTGTTTGCTGTCAAGCAATTGCAGCTGTACAAAGGGCAAATGATGACTAGGCTCTAGTGCAGATACTACTTCCTTGATCTCTATCTCAACGAAGTTTTGAAGTAGAAACAAATAGCTCTTCCTCTTTTCAGTCTCATGCCATGGGGTCTAAAGTGTCCGCGGGGGTGATCTTCATTTAAAAGTTTATCATCAACCTCGAAATACAGGCAGAAGACAAGTACGGTAAGTTCATATGTAAATACTTCATTATAAGGAGATCTTATAATATAAAATACAAAAGAAAATATAAATCAACAGTGACAATTTTAACTTTTTACTTTCATATATGTCTTTGTGCTATACAATAGATATTTGTCCAATGTGTTTACAGTGCCTTTTCTCATAGATTATTTTAAATCAATGTGTTAACATAAAACTGTATTTTTTCAAATTTGGATCAGATGATTGCACCAGAGGAAAAGTCTCAAAGCATAGACATAAAAAATGTTGTGTTGTCAAAACATTTCACTAGCAAAACGAGTAGGTATGCTGAAGCTAAAGTCACGGGATTAAAAGAAGCCATAAGGATCCTCTAGTTATTACTGTAAGATCATCTGTTCAAATTTTTACAAAGAGGTCCTTGTTGGGTTAAAAAGGGCACCTGGGACAAAATCTTTTTTTTTTAAAGTATATTTTTCAGCTTTTTGCCTTTATTTGATAGTGATGACAGTAGAGATAGACAGGAAATGGGGAGGCAGAGAGAGGGGGAATGACACGCAGGAAAGGTCTGCCCGATGCGGGACTCGAACCGGGGACGCCTGCGGCGAGGACTGTAGCCTCTACATGGGGCGGCCGCTCTACCCACTGCGCCACGCACCGCCCCACCTGGGACAAAATCTTACCAAATGAGGCTCGATGATAATTTACGTCATTTTAGTTGCCCTTGATATGGAAAAGTCACAAAACCATTGATACACCAAACTCTCTCTCTTTATTTCTTATTTTAGCTTCCTCAGATGTGCTGTTCTCAGGAAAAAAACCATCAAGTTACACAAGATAGTGAATATGCATTTTCCACTAAAAGTCAAAATGCATTTAGGAAGTTGGTCTCTGCTACTTCTCTGTCTTCAGTCTTGCCTCCCTCATCCCTCACTGGCTTTCTCGCTGAAAAACTGCACAGTTGCCTATTCTGTTAAATATGTGTTTGTTGAATGCAAAGATCGTTATCTCACCGCTATTCCAGATGATATCCCCCAAAATGCAACAGGTTTAGATCTCAGCTCAAACAACATTGTAAAGATCACAAGGACAGATTTAAAAGGATTATCAAAGATCATAAGTTTAGAAGTTCAATACAATTTCATTTCACACATTGAAGATGGGGCTTTTACTGATTTGACTGAGTTAAATGTTCTTATCATGGATCGAAATAAACTCACAAACCTCACAGACAACATGTTTCAGGGACTGTCCAAATTAGAAACACTGTCTCTCGATGACAATCAAATCTCTTACATCTCGCCTGTGGCCTTCCAGTTCCTGGTCAACATAAAGATAGTAGTAATGGGTTCAAACCAACTACATCAAATTACAGATATTGCTCAACTTTTGAAACAACCAACTTTAAAGGAGCTGATGATTGGGTATAACAAGTTCACCTCTTTTCAGTCAGACGACCTGCCTCTCAACGTCTCACACGTCAAGGTACTGCAGCTTTCTATGAATCCGCTGAAGAAGTTCAGCATCACAAAAGACATCTTCCCTTATTTGCAGTCTCTTGACTTGAGCAAGTGTAGCAGTGACCTCGAGTGGGATGTGTCAAACAAGACATTTCTGCAGAACTTGACTAGTTTGACCTTTAGTGGAACTTATATTAGCTTTGAGACGTACAGAGAGATTCTGCAGACCATTGACTCTCTACAAGAACTTACGCTGTACTTCATGAAAGAGTGGGTAGATGAAGGCCTCATAGACATTGCTTGCCAAATCCCTTCTCTGAGAGCCCTTTCAGTAACGGTCAGCAGAATTAGCACTATAGACGATAACCTGCTACGGTCTTGTTCTCATCTCAGTGAACTTACTTTATCATCTAATTTATTGTCTGAGATATCACAGCATTCACTTAAATCAGTAACACAGCTCAAGCTTCTGGATTTGCACAGTAACCAACTGCCTAAACTACCGCTGGCACTCCGAGGGCTTTCCACACTAGAAACGCTGGATCTGAGCTCCAACTTCATAAGTGTGCTTGATTGCCTCGACTTCCAAAATTTGACCATGTTAAAAAAACTTTATCTCAATAACAATCGCATTTCTAAACTTCAAGGATGTGTTTTTGAAAATCTGAATGATTTAGAAGTCCTAAATGTTGAAAAAAATGCCCTTTTTCATTGTGACAATACCTTCAAAGTTAATTTAGGTAAACTAAAATCTTTGAATTTGGAAAATAATGGTCATTTAAAGCTCATGCAAGGAGACTTTTGGAATCTGTCTTCCCTCACTATTTTAAATTTAGAATCAGATGTATACTACAATGTGAACGATGGGGCATTTGAGGGACTTAATAACCTCCAAACTCTCACTGTGTCACTTAATATGTATAGATCAGTGTTTTTCACAGGACTACCACTCTTAGAAAACCTATTGCTACATCTTTCCTTTCATTGGGATCAGAAGAGCTCTCAACAAAACTCTGAGCCACCTTTTTCTAATTTACCCAACTTGAAGAAACTTGCACTGAAAGTTTATGATTCATACAGTGGTGAAATTTCACCAGATCTGTTCAAGGGTCTGAAATCCTTAGAGTACTTATGGACAGACAAATTTTTTAGGAAGGCAATTCACCTAGACACATTTAAATACACCCCCAAACTGAGGGGTCTTCAGATAATCAACAGTGAACTGTCTGCTTTAGACCCTGCACTGTTTTCACCAATCCCAAACCTGCAGGCACTTGACATCTCCAACAATAACTTCAGGTCTTTAGATTTCCTGACTCATGCCAACCTTCAGGCACTCAGCTGGTTGAGAGTCAGTGACAATGAGCTGTCAATCATCAGTGCTAATGTCCTCCAGTCCCTACCTGCCTTGACATACCTCGACCTGAGTGGTAACCCTTTGACATGCGAATGCTCCAATTCTGGCTTCAACCAGTGGGTGCTGAGCAACAGCCAGACACAGGTTATTAATGGCCACCAGTATACCTGTGCCTTCCCTGTGAGCCAACAGGGGAACAAGTTCTTGGACTTTGACATCAGCTCCTGTTGGCTAGATGCTAGCTTCTTCTGCTTCCTTTCCAGCTCTTTTCTGGTTTTGTTAACTCTCCTTACATCCTTAATTTACCACTTCCTGAGGTACCACCTTGCCTATGCCTTCTATCTCTTCCTGGCCTTCCTCTATGACAAGAAGAAGAGGAAGGAGGGCACTCCTTACCAGTATGATGCATTTGTGTCCTATAACGTTCACGATGAGGCCTGGGTCTACGGAGAGCTGCTTCCAGTGTTGGAGGAACAACAGGGCTGGAGACTCTGTCTGCACCACAGAGATTTCGAACCAGGTACAGATAATTAGAGCAGCAATGAGGCCTCACCATACACTACACTCTTGTCTCCTTCTCTCTTCCTCTTTCACAGCATTGGCAATGAGATGAAAACAAGATGAATTTCACATCCCATTTGACCAGTCTGAACTTAATAGGGTGATTTATATCAGCTGCAACACATTGAGCACATGACTGACACTAGTTTTTGGCAGCCTGTGGCCTCAAACAACATAATCACAAGGACAGATTTAAGAAGATTTTCAAAGATCATAGGTTTACAAGTTCAATGCAACTAAATTTCACACGTTGATGATGGGGGCATTACTGACTTGGCTAAGTTAAAGTTTCGAGTTAGAGTTAGAGTTTCAAAATAAAGTCACAAGCCTCATAGACAACCTGTTTCAGGAACTGTCCAAATTAGAAACACTGTCTCACTTTATATTTGACCCTTGTATTGCCAAAGCCACAGAGCAGCAATGAGACCTCACCACACATACCCTTTTCTCGTCCTCTCTTCCTCTTTCTCGGCATCAGCAGTAAGATTGAAGATAAGATGGATTTCACATCCCATTTTGGCCACTCTGAACTTGCAACTGCAGCAAGTTCACGATGCGCCAGTGTTTCTCAGTGGGCAGCAGAGACCTTTCAACTGCAGATATTATACTTAACGACCATTTGTGCCTCATACAACCCCACTTCAAAAAAGCTAGACTACTATTACCTGACTATTAATGTAGGCACTTGTTTTACTAAAAGATGTTTCTGTTTCCACAGGTAAGCCCATCATAGACAACATCACGGACGCCATCTATAGCAGCAGGAAGACCATCAGTGTGATCAGTCAGAACTACCTGCAGAGCGAGTGGTGCTCCAAGGAGATCCAGATGGCCAGGTGAGGGTGCTGCCTTTCTTTACTTTACTTCATGCCTTCATCTACCAGATCTGACTCAAGGATTTGGGCGTTCTGATCCGTCTACAGCTATCGTCTATTTGATGAGAAGGAGGATGTGTTGATCTTGCTGTTTCTGGAGGACATCCCGGCCCAGCAGCTTGCTCCATTCATCCGTATGAGGAGTCTGGTGAAGAGATGCACCTACCTGAGCTGGCCAAAGGCCGGACACACCGGAGCGTTCTGGATAAACATAAAACGAGCTTTAGAGACAGTTCAAAGTCCCACTGAGCAAACTCATCTCCTCGCTGGACACCCAAGCTTCTTTTAGAGGTTTCACCTCAGCTCTCTGAAACTACAAACCCAGAAGTGATGGGGAAATGTATGTAATCATCTTTCTATTGTATTTCTTCTTTTAATTTTTTTTTTATTCTGTCATTTTAATCCACTGTAATGGCAAATGGAAAGTGTGTGCTTTTATCAACATATGTACTTAGCTGTAACAGATTGTGGTTTTTCTGAATGACTCAACAGCACACTGGTGGTTACCTGGATACTATTGGTGTCTGTCATTGCCACCTGAGGGCTGTTAGTGTGTGAGGCTGAAGGAGAGGTGTTACTTTTACATTGTGACAATCAATAAATACACAAAAAATGCATTAAAGGTACAAAAATGTAGCCAGTGATCTTTCATCAGCTGTGATTTCCAGCCACTACGCTTAGATACAACTGTTTCAATCCAGTGGAATTTGTTGTGGACAAACCCTGACGATGAGACTTAGAGCATAAGATTGTATCTAGCCTGGTTAGTAAAGACAAAAACTTCTTAAAAGTTATGTCAACATCTAGCTGAGGCTGCTGCGGTAAGTGATTCTATGTTCGACACATTTAAGAAGGAGAGAGTTTGGACCCTTAACCCTGTCCATCTGCTTCTATGTCCACCCTCTTTAGCCGTCATGACCAATAGTTTTCTGAAGCAGTGATGCTACCTGACAACAACAGATGACTAGGTATTGTCTTATCTGCGTGTGTGTTCGTACTTACACCAGCAGTCAACAGCCACCCCCTTTGTTGTTTGGTGGATGGACGAGGCACCCAGTGGACAGGACCAGGAGCAGCTCTTTTTGCTGTACAGTTCTTATTAAGGAAAAGCTGCTTGATTACTTACTTAGACAGACACATAAATACACTCACAACTGATCCACACACAGAAAACACAGCAGACTGAAGATAACCAGCCATCGGTCGGACGTCTTCCTGCTGAGACGCAGCATGTGGGAGGAGAACTTTGACACAGAGCAGTAAGTCACTTATTTAGATTTGTTTTGAGGCATGGTCCGAAAAACTGCAAACAGAACTTGAATAGCTAATTTGTTCAATTGCTAGTTGCTGTCAGCACCTTGTCTGTTTTCCTAGCATCACCATTAACTGACCTGTTGCAGGTTTCTCACCCACCAGGTGCTTTATATGGAAACAGTTAATTGTACTCTTTCTGAAGAGAATTATCGTCATTAAATGTTAAACAAGCTTGCTAAGATTCAAACATGGTGGAAATTAGGTGCTAAACTAGCTGAACTTGCTCAGAATAAACAATAGGATGATGCTTAAATTATGAAGCATCATGGTCGGCTAATAACTTCCCATTTCCAACTTCCATACAGGCTAGTTACCATAGCGGACATTTGTGGCTTCTCTAAAGAGCTAGCTAGTCATCTGACCATTGAAAATAACAGCTGCTAGAATTATAGTATGAATGATTAAGTAAATGTTTACTTTTTTAAATTGACACAACTTGCTTTTTTTCTGCTCCAATTTAGCTAAGCTAGGGCGCCAATAACTGGCGGATAATGGTTCCTGTAGTGGGTATAATCCTGCTAAACGTGTACGGTTTATAGAGGTAGCATACTGTGTGTGTGTTTCTGTGTCTACATGTCGACCAGTGAGGTTGGCCTTAAGCTCGACTACTCGCCGGTGTCATGGCGGGAGTATTTTGACCAGATGGAGGATGTGAGCGTGGGGCCACCCGACAGCCGGGACGTCTTCAGGATCTATAAAGCCGGGAGTGATGGACCTCTACTGGTTCTGCTGCACGGCGGAGGACACTCAGCCCTGTCCTGGGCCGTTTTCACTGTGAGTATCTGTTCTATCAGTGTCTGGTTGATTCAAATAATGGCCGACCAATTGACCATTGATAGCTATAGGGTTGGTTTTTCTGTGTTGCAGACAGCCATTGCCAGCAGAGTAGCCTGCCGGGTACTTGCCATGGACCTCCGGGGTCATGGTGAGGCTTGATACAGACACATAACCGTTTGTATCAGTGGTTATGGGTTTGATCTGTCTAAAATACCATTTAAAGCAGAAGTAAGCGGAATATTTGTGTTAATATAAGTCTTAAATAGTTATGTCTTCCGACGGCAATCACTTACATAGAGTGTTTGGTCCGAAACATGGGTCTGTCAGTCACTCTGCTCTGCTGTAAGCTGAGGAGAAAACTTTTATTTTATTTCCTTGTATCCAAGGGATGCGCGTTAATGTGGTGACGTAGGGACGAGGACCAATAGATCCATGACGAGGTCGGGGACTGCTAACTCGGCAAGAAGTCACCCAAAACGACCGGATCGCTTACTTCTGCTTTAAGGGACAAACGTGTAGTGTGTTTATATTTTGAGCTGCTATAAAGAAATTTTAGTTGTATTATTTTAAGATCCTTCTTTCTGTTAAGGTGCTACCCTGGTCCGCCAGTCAGATGACTTCTCAACTCAAACTATGTCCAGGTAACAGCATCCAGCACTCACTGTAAATGGTGTCAATTTGTCCAGTCCCACTGTTCCATACAACCAAAACAACTACTCTACACTCTGTTCCCACTCTACCGTCCACTTGCCCCAACCCTTCAGTGATGTAGCCAATGTGATTCGAGCTTGCTATGGTGAGACACCTCCCCCTATCGTTCTGATGGGCCATGGTGTTGGCGGTGCGATCGCCGTGTACGCAGCCAGCAACATGCTGGTACCGACCACCGTGGGTCTGGTGGCCATAGACGTCGTAGAGGGTAGGTGTAGGTCAATTCAGATTCATCTGAGTAGTAGATCCGAGTATTTAATTGGGATATTTAGATGCTAATTAATATTCTCGCTGTTCCTCCTGCAGGCAGTGCAATGGATGCACTCCACAGTATACAGAACTTCCTGAAGGGAAGACCAAAGTCCTTCAAGTCTATGGACCACGCTATAGAATGGAGGTGAGAATTTATGGCCACATTTACTCTCATATTCTCTCAAGAGCTTCTAACAAGTCCGTTTTCCACTTTGCTTCATTCAGTGTCAAGAGTGGACAAATCAGGAACCTGGAGTCTGCCAGAGTCTCGATGGTCGGTCAGATCAAACGGTAAGCCAACTCCAGACAACATGGTAAACAACATGGTATATTTATATATGGAGTATATTTCGATGGATATATGATGTGTTATTATAATGTATATTCTGTAGAATTAAGGTATATACAAGTATGATGTGTGATGTGTAATGATGTATACATATGATATGTAGAAATGTGGGTAATAGCATGTGAACAATTAATATAACGAAGAATGAATGAAGCACAGTTAAGAAACGTAAACACTTACTCTGTTTTTGTTTTGTTAGGTTAAGCATATCGCTCACTTGTTTTTTTTTTGTTTTTAATTTTTATAATGTTTATGTTTTGTGTTTTCAACTGTTTATTTGATATTATTAGACCCCAGGAAGAATAGCTGTGGCTTTGCTGCAGCTAATGGGGATCTTAATAATAAACAATAAACTCCGATTGGTGAGGTATCCTCAGGTCCATTAAACCCCATCCTAACTTGCTATGATAATTTGTTCTCTCCGCACTATTAATGTCTGTTAGATGTGAGGTGGAGGAGGCTGACGCTTTGGAGCAGGCCAGCCCGGTGACTGATGTGGTTGTTGAACACAACGAAGAGTTCAACGATCAGAGCTACGTAAACGACAAAGAGAACGCCACCTCGAAGGTGAGCCTCAGCGAAGGCCAGGTATGAAAAACTCACTTAACTGCACTTAAACACTAATGGTTAAGTCATTTTCCATTGACTTACATTCATTAACATCAACCATATCATTGCAAAAGAGCCCTTTTTCTGCTAACCTCTATTCTACATGCGATGTTAATAGACTCTGATAGCAAACACTGATTTGAAAGGACATCACTGACTTACATTCATTTCTGTTACCTTAATTTGTAAATATGCTGCTGCCACTGTTTCTTTCTATAACTTCGACTGACTTTCATATATCACCCAAACCACAACTCCTACACTCAGATATCATGATCTAACATGTCTGCAAACATCAAAATGTCTAATGCCCCCCCCCCCCCCCCCCCTGCTATTTCAATAATTTTCAAGAAATCTTCATCTTTGTGTTTTTGGTAACCCTTTAATTTACAGGTTGTTAATTACTTGACAATGTCAAGAAATAGCCAAGAAATAACAATTAATTGCGTGGTAATGCCAAGAAATAGCCTAGAAATAACGGTCAATTTCATAGTAATGTCCTGTTTTTCATAAAAGCTAAAGATTACACATGCTTTTCATGCTTTGAATTTTTTGGGAAAGGCCAGAATTTTTCTCCACCAAGTCCTTGAAATTGACCGTTATTTCTGGGCTATTTCTACACAATCAATCGTTATTTCACGGCTATATTTCACGACATTACTATGAAATTGACCATTATTTCTAGGCTATTTCTAGACATTATGATGCAATTAATTGTTATTTCTTGGCTATTTCTTGACATTACCACGTAATTAACCACCTGCAAATTAAAGGGTTACCGTGTTTTACTGTCAGAGTGTGTACAAGTGGCGTATAGATCTGTCAAAGTCAGAAAAATATTGGGACGGCTGGTTCAGAGGAACTTCCAACCTCTTCCTGGCCTGCAACCTGCCCAAACTCCTGCTTTTGGCAGGTAGGTTTTTAAAATTACATTTCTGCATTTCTGTCCTCTTGGTTTTATTACATGATTTATGCATAATTTATTTTAATGCCAGTTTTATTTTTGCTATCTGTCTTAGAGTAGAGTGAATTATTTCAGTGTTTCACAAATGGCTTATGCTTAACTTTCCAGGAATCGGCCGGCTGGACAGAGACCTGTCTATTGGCCAGATGCAAGGTAGGGTGTTGACTCAATGCAACCGTAATCTCTTAGTTTTTTTGTTTTAGTGACAAGTTAAAGGGATAGTTCACCCAAAATTCAAATTTATTATACTCATTATCTACTCACCCTCATGTCGACTAAGGGCTGGGAGAAGTTTCAGAGTCCTCCGTGCCTTCTCTGAGTTACAGCGGGGCTCCGTGCAGCACTGCATGTCCATATGACGGTTGCGAATGGACACCACTTTTCTTCGTCCAAAAAGACACACCAAAAACTATCCAAATACCTCCATAGTGCTCGTCTGTAATGTCCCTCTTGCATTGAAGCCCCAACATGAGAAATTGTTCCGAAAAAAATTAAATAAGTCTATATTTCAAGCTTGTTTGTAGCGGAAGCTCCTCTTCCTGGTCCATCCAAATCTCACGTGATTTGAGCCAGCGTCAGTGCGATTACTGACGCCGGCGCAAATCTTTGTGCGATTTGCAGTGCTGCACGGAGCCTCGCTGTAACTCAGAGAAGGCACGGAGGACTCTGAAACTTCTCCCAGCCCTTAGTCGACATGAGAAATTTTAATTTTGGGTGAACTATCCCTTTAATGCATAAAAAAAAGATGTTTGTGGCAAATAAAAAACAAGAAAACTAAAAAAAAAAAACGTTTACCTCGTATTTGTCTTGCTTCAGAAAGCAACATAGCAACATCCGAAAGGACGGGTTGTTGGACCTCAGCTCTAGGGATTGCTGGTCGTAATGGAGAAGTTAGCAGGGAGGGTTGATGGGAAATGTAGTCTAGGAGAAGCAGAATGTGGTGGAAGTAGAGAAACACTGTGTGACACAATGGGAATAGCTGACATTCTTTTCATGCTGGGCTTCTGCACTAACTGTGAAGGAAAAGGTGAAGGACGTCTTCGGTCGTCCCCGGGGACAGTTGCATTGGCCCTCAGATAAACACGGATACACACACCTTGAGGCGGCAGTTCCTCTCCAGGGACATCTGGTTGTGTCAGTCAACAACCGCGCTGGCAGTGACAGCCCAGGAGTGTGTGTGTGGGCGTGTGTGTGTGTGTGTGTTTGACAAAAATGACCTCAAACAGAGACACAGAGATGTTCAGAGTGTGTCCCTGAGGTGCCGTTTTCTCTTCTCAGGTAAATTCATGATGCAGGTGCTGCCCCCCTGTGGCCACGCAGTGCAAGAAGACAAACCAGACAAAGTGAGAAAACAGACCATAATACACTGTCAATCTGAGCTCTGTGGATCCTCTGTATAGTTGATCTATATATATATATAAACCCTGTTTGTGTGCAGGTGGCTGAGGCCGTGGCCTCCTTCCTGTTGAGACACAGGTTTGCTGAAGCCAGAAAAGAAACCAAAAGGTAAAATGTTCAGATGACAAAATGACTGTAACTGAAATTAAAGGGACAACGAGGAGTTTTGGAAAAGCGAAGCGTTTTCACACTACATTTATGAGCCTCCGCGCACCGTGAAATTCTTTGACCGGCGCAAGACAGACTCATGTTTTCATTCATCAAGAATTGGAAGACGATCACATACCGTCGTAGTTCCGACCATAAACGGCGATTCGGCGGCGTTATTCTCATGACTCGCCACGAAACCGAAAGTAAAAAACGCTGGTCAGCTCGCCCAGCATTTCCGCCACCACTAATAATAACAAAATAACGATAGAGACAAAACGATGTATTTATCGAAAATGGGCCCATTAACAAGTGGTAACGTAGATTCATCCACATTAATATGAGACTTTTTTATTGTCACAGAATTTTTCGTTCTGCCGATGTTGTCCCTTTAAATACATCCCAGTGATTGATGCAGTCTGACTCACAGAAACCTACTAAATGTTGTGTTATTTCTGTAGCTCCAACTCTTTCACACGGTGAGGTCTGCAGGTAAGATGAGGTTTAATATCTGTACGAGTAGAACTCACAGATTCAGTATTTACTAGCAATAGCAATAATAATTTCCCCTCAAAATCATCTACCTGATAAAAAAAAACCCCTCTTTTTCTTTCAGACCAGCAATAACAAGCTAAAGATTCAGAGACGAACTGCTTCTTCATTTCCCCTGAGGACCAGTAACAGATCTCCATTTCTTTCTTCCACCTTCAACATTGATCAGCAGCTGAAAAAGTCTAGTTTCGATTGCTGAGTGCAGTGGTGTGGCGACTCTGGACTGCTCCCGTTGGTTAATTCAAAACCGATCAAATCACTTTGAAATATTGAGATGAAGTTTTGATGTACAACATAGTCATATCATATGTGACCAGCACAGCACTACAAAGCCAAAAAGCAGGAAGTGAAATTATAAAACCATAAGTGCAGTGACTGCAGTTTGGCTGCTTCAAGCTAGTAGACGAGCTAGCCTTTGCTACAACCAATTTACACATTATCTTTTCAGTTTACATTATTTAAACATTTAAATTAAGTAAAGTGAACTTTTTACACAACATAATACAGCAGCTAAATATAACCGCAAAGGAGAACAAAGTAACACCATTGACACCAGTCCGGCTAAATGCTAAGTAGCTAGAATGTAGTGCAGTACCAGAACGTTAACTAGGTGTTGCAGAGTTAGTGACAATAATCAATAAGTATAAATGCACAAAATAAAGGTTCTACAACTTATTTAGTTATTGTTTTTGATGATGCTAATAGCCAACTGCTAGCTTGGTAGCTCAACGTAAAATAAGAAAACACAACATACCCATGACGTCACCATCTTCTCTGTTACTTGCAATTTCCTTAAACTGAAAACGAGTGAAACATGTTAACATTGTCTTAGCCCTCATCTTTCATATAAACTTCCACTGTTCTGTCACAAATAGATGATTATAAATACTGATTTGTCCGTGTTATTAGACATTTTCTAGATGTATCTGTTTATAAACTGTGTGTAGCTGTAGCATGTCAATAGATGAATGTGTTAGATGTTCAATAAACACTTCACTGTCGTTCATCTTTGTGTCACGATTACAAATTTTCTTGGTACGATTATTGTCAGAGAAATAATCACGGTATTACGATTATCACGATTATTATGCATTAATTAATTTCACAACACTATAAATGTGTAAAATCAAATATAGTCAAAATATAATTACATTACTCATTGTTTACACAAAATATTTCAAGTATCTATTAATATAGGACCAATTATTAATCCCCAGGGGAAATGTTTGAAATATTCAGGTCATAAATTGTCATCTATACCAAATGTTTACGTTTATTTGAATCATTTTTTGTTTTATTTTGTGTGTTTTTTTTATACAAATGACACGCTAACATTTAAATTCCTACCGATTCAATGTTAGGTTAGATAAATGGACCGGTATCTGTGCATTAACCTTTATTTTTGCGCACATCAGCCGATATGGTTCCAACATCATCTTATTTGGGAAGTGACGGTATTTAGGAATCTTTACGATCAATTAATTGTGGCGTTTATTAATACCATGATTAATTGTGAAAACAAGTAATTGTGACATCCCTACTCAGGAGTAATATTTTCTGAATGAGAACTTTTACATTTATTGGAAAACCATTAATTAGCATCAATGCCACGATTTGTTCCACATTTATAAAACTTGCAAAGCCCTTTGAACAGAAAACATGAACTAATGTTTATTGAACTGATGGGATTTTAACTATTTCTAGAACTGTAAAAAACAAGAACAATGTCCCCCTTGTATTTTCAAAGATGGCACACAAACACCAGGCTGGAATAAAAACAAAAACTTGCAATAAAACTTTATTTAAATTCTGTCCTGAATCAGAACACGTGCAACAACTGAAACACAGAAACAACATGGCATCACACCGCCTTGTATTTACACGTATGTTATGTGGCTGTGTGTACTTTGTGTGTTGGCGTGCACGGGACAATCGAACAACAATCAAACAACAGACGCTCTGGAAAAAAAACAATTAACTATCGTAGAAACGCAACACGACAACCACGTCACATCCTGTTGTTGCCACGGCAGCCGAGAGGTCACCGCGGCTACAAACACACCTGATCACTCTACAATTCTCGCCCGTCTCTCTGGAAGGATCTGACATTTCAGTTTTGTCTTTTGTTCTGCTCATTCTTTCCCTTATTTTCTTCGTCTTTTCTACAACTAAATGCAAAATGTGTCAATTACTTAAAATATATGTTCAACAACGATGCTGAATAAACATTTTAAGGATTTCCTGATCAGAAACTACAATGTAGAACTACAATATGAGGCGTGTAGCAACCAAAAACGTAATAACAGCCAATAACGTAATAATTTTGGCCATTTTAAATGTAATAAAGCCAATAATGTAATAACGTTTCAATAATGTAATAAAACTTTTGAGCTAATAATGTAATAACTTTTTGCCAATAATGTATTAAGTTATTACATTATTGGCTGGTAATAACTGGTGCCGATAATGTAATAATACATAATTATGTTGATAGCCTACAATGCTTACTTCTTCCGTTTGCAAACATATCATTAAGCATGGTAGAAGTGAGAGAGAGAGAGGTGAAAGATAGTAGGCTACATATCTTGGATGACACGACTATGTCATCCACTATACCTATTTGTGATTGGCAAACTGCACAAAACTGCATAAAAGCCTTTAATTTTCAAGAACTGTCGTCATATTTATGTATTATTACATTATCGGCACCAGTTATTACATTTTCAAAGGTTTTTTTTAATACTAGGCCAATAACGTAATAACTTATTACATTTTTGGCAAAAAAGTTATTACAATATTGGCTCAAAAATGTTATTACATTATTGGCAGGTTATTACATTATTGGCTTTATTACATTTAAAATGGCCAAAATTATTACGTTTTTGGTTGCTACAAGGCGAAAAGGGCAGTCGGCCAACAAATAGATTTGTTTTGTATTTTTTTTCCTTGCTTTTCCAGATCCTTTGACACAAAACAACCGTCTTACGTTTTCAACATTGAAATCAAAGTGAGAGGAAAAGCAAGGAAATGACGGGAGAGATAGAAAAATAAAAAAAAATCACAGTTAAGACAAATTAGAAAAGACAGAGGGAGGGAGTAGAAGGTGAAAGTAGATGTTGGGGAGGGGGGGTAAGACAAGAAGACGCATCAAGAACCTTCCAGAGAAACAGTATTAAAGTGCATCAACAAAAGGGGCTGAGCAACCAATCAAAACACAGCATCCGAAGGGGGGTGAAACAGCCAACTGGCCAATTCATAGGTTGCAGTGACGTCGCGTCGAAGGGACCGCCGCCATATTTGTGTCCGATTTGACAGGTCTCCTCATATGACAGCATGCAAACCGCAGGATGGAAATGACAGTTTCTTGACAAAATGACAGGGTTTCATACATCCTGTCTGGGTTTATATCTCTATAACAACAGACAAACTCTATATTATCCCACTTATTACACAGTTTATGAATTAATTAATTAATTTGAGACGTAATGTTGATCAAAGTCCTTAGTCCGGTCACTTCTCCGCTGTTTGCTCCTCACCCTCCTCTCGGTCGACTCGTGTGTAGTTGTTTTCAACGAGCTTTTGATAATCAATCAGTAGATTGATGAATTATCATGTAAATGTTACGATGTGCGCATTTATGTCGTCCTGCTGTCTGTCATTTTAAGAGATTACGATACGGCACTAGTGTCACGGACTCGCGGTGGCACAGACACAGCTGGTCACAGCTGTGACACCGCTGACCCGTCCGCTCTGTCCGCTCTGATCGCAGGTTTGGTTTCCAGCAGCGGTGAGGGAGGCAGAGAGCCTCCACTCTCCCTCTAACAAGCTACAAGTCATTTTTCTAACATCACAATTAGTCTGAAGTTGGTAAAAATGAAACACAAGGTAAAAATCCTTGATAGTTCTTCTGCCCTGCTCCGCTGATCAGAGCGGCGTCCCTAGCAACGGCCCGTTTTACTTAGCAACGGTCTGTTATACAGAAATAAAAGACCCTAAATGAAGAATCAGTGAGTAATTAATGAGAAAGTAATCAAAATGCAGAATTCAATATATCCATGTTATAAAAAAAAAAGTGAATCCCCTCTTTGTGTGAGACTTGTCACAGCCCACGTGACGCTGCCACTGATAGATGCCTGCAGTCAACCATTTATTCCGCATATATTTTACGTCTTTTGGGATGGAATAAAACTGCAGTCCGGGGTTATTTTGGCGACTGCTATCACAGTCAACAGCACAATATAATCCTGGCATCTTTCAAATAACGTCAATTTTCGGTCTCTTGCTGATTTCCTCCTACTACTCCACTTGTTCTGGTAACGTGACGCTGTGATCTGTGCCCAGATTGCCCTGATTCGGACACAAATATGGCGGCGCAGAAACACAGTGACGTCATGTGAATCTAATGAATAGGAAGGAAGGAAGGAGGGAAAAGGGAGGAACAAAGAAGAACCAATCAGACGTCATTACTCGCAGTGACATGAGGGTCCCCAGCAGGTTGAGGGGGAAAAAGACATTGGAGAAGCCAATTATAGCTTCATTCTTGGACAATGAAAGGCCGATGGATTCTTATTAGATAAGAAAGATGAGAAAATTAAGACGTCCAAGTCAGATAAGTGTCACTTAATGTGTGATAAATATAAGATCGTTTCTTATATCAGTTATAATAAGGAGAATCCGTGATCTCATAATCTGTAGCTCTTAATTATTAGAAAATTATATCTTAAACCTTTTGAGATGCGATCTGTCAATAATAAACTCTTGAAATGAAGTCATATTAACAAGTCTTTCATAGCTTGTAGTTATGACTTCTCTCTCATAATGAAGATACAAGATCTGTATAATTACTCAATTATTAATTGATTGATTATTATTGTGAGGTACAAATCTCACATCTCACAATTACGATACAGGTATCCAATTATGATATCTTACAGATATGGTAAGCTATAGTCACAATATTATAATTAACACCTATAATTATATAGTGCCACTCATATTCACAAGGTATTTAAGTCGTAATTTAACACTGACAGAAGATTTCCTTCATGAATGCAGTTTGCTTTGACGTCAGACTTTTTGATGCACAAATTTAGTGTCACAGACCTTTTATTTGGACCTTGTGAACAGAGATGAAAAACTACATTTATATTTTCACAGTTTCCTACTTGGTGATGACAGAGTGACAGCTCCAATTCTCATTAGATCTCGACATAAAAATGAACTAGGACTTATTTTAATGGGGAACTGTAAAGCTGAAATACTTAAGATTGCTGAAATGTTTGTTGTTGGCCTGTATTAATGCGGTATGGTGGGGGGTTAGGACTGGGTTTCTCTCTTTTTTTTTTTTTTTGCTGATACCTCAGGGGCTCCAGCATGCCACAGCAGCTTCGGTCTTTACAAGGGAGGGTAGAGGGAAGTTCACTTTCAACAGTGAAAACAGTGCAAAAGGTGAAAAACGACATGAAATTCAACTAAATGAATTGAAAATAAAGCTTACGGCACAAAAGAAGTGACTTTAATTAAAACATTTTTTCACTGAAACTTGGCCAAGACAAGGCAAACATGAGAGTCATCATCTTCATATATTACAGCAAAGAAGCTTTAAAATGAACTAGTGTTTGTTTGTTATATACTTGGTAACTGACTGGTCCTCAGCCCTGAAACTGAAACTGAACGGTGAGGAAAGATGAATCCTAGGAAGCAAAAAACCTCAAAAATAAAACAAAAAAAAACTACAGTCTTTACTGTTTTCTGACAGTCGGAGAGATAAAAAGAACAAATTGGTTGGACTGGAAACACAAACACCAGTGACACTTCGTAACTCTTTCGATTTGACACCAACGCTAACGACCAAAAAACTGAACTGAACTCACCACTGAAACCGATCAGTTCTGTGTCGTATATCGTTATATATATAGTGTTAAATATGACAGTAGGGTTTTTTTTTGTCATTTCTCTCAGAGTGGTACAGTGTTCTTCTTTTGAACTTAATTCTCTCGGTTTTCGCCGCCAGAGAGAGCGGGAAAGAACAGAAACAGAACCGTCAGAGCTCTGGTCATCCAGCTTCTGATCAGAGTCGCGGTTTTCGTCAAGGCTACATCAACAGATCCCAAAATGTTTACGGACAAACTTACAATGAGTTTCGGTTTCGCATTGCCAGGGCCCTTCGCATACTGTTATGTATGTACAATTACACAAATAATCAACACTTAAATCTGCCTGATCAATATTCCCGTTGAGTATCGTCAGGCCGTGGGAAGAAGAAGAGGAGGAGGAACGGGAGGGGAAATCAGTCTTTGCTGCTGGGTGTCTTCATTACAAAAATAAACATCTCCTCTGGTATCAAAATAGACGACAATCTTTTATCTCTCTCTGTTTCAGGAAGCTCACGGCGCCGGCGACACCATAACCGAAGCCTTAACGCAGTCAAACACCGGTTTGGCAAACAGCGACACCATGTGGCGTAGTAGTGAACTTGTGGAATATACATTTTTTATATTTACACGTTTGGCTTTGAGCTGTTGCGCGTCACGTCCAGGAGCGAACTGCACTCACTAAAGCAGGGAGGGATTCTTCGCTAAACTCGTCCTACAGCTCTGGTGTTTACGTCGACAGCTCGGGTACTTCTGTCACGGCTGGTTTTGGTGACGGAAATGTTAATGGCAGCTAACACCTACTGCAGTGTACAGGTCGTAGGTCTGAACGCCTCTTAGGCCTCAGCTCAGAGGAAGGATCTCTGACTCGCAGGTAAAAGATCCATGACTTGATTGTCGGGGTTTAAAGGTCAACATGTTTTTAGAGAGGCAGCGCGAGGCCGTACTAAGGGACACGTGTGGTCAGGCAGACACACGGATGGATGGACAGAGAAACGACAAAACAAGGCAACTCTATATTCAGGGTTCCTACATGGCATAAGAAGAGGACTGTCGTAGGAAGTTCGGACAACGTTCACCGAATGTTAAGACTCGGTGGAAGACTGGTCAGGAAAGTCTTTGCATCTTGTAGCGCAGCCCAGGCAGACACTGTACGGACTGAGCCAGGGTTAAAATTCAGGATTTGGCAGTGTTCACTCTGTGAATCGGAATTATCAACATACTGAAAGGCATCCGTCATCACAAAACGGTCTTTAGTTTTGTTCAGAGTCGCATCGCTGCATCTGTCTTAACATTGTTGGGGACGTGGACAAATACCTGGTGTCCACAGAGATTCTTCTCCTAACTTGGCCTAAAACCACTGACCAAGGAATCTTCACTTCAGGAAGTTGCTGAGAGCAACTGTGAGCAAGAAGGGGACAGAAAATTGTAGGTGTGGTTGATCCCATTACTTAGTATGACTTATTCTTTTAGAAGCTGTGATTGGTTGTTTATTCCAAGAATTTGTTTTAAATTCTAAGAATTTTCTAGAATTCTAAGAATTTTCTAGAATTCTAAGAATTTTCTTAGAATTCCAAGATTTTTTTTAATTCTAAGAATTTTCCTAGAATTCCAAGATTTTTTTTTTTAATTCTAAGAATTTTCCTAGAATTCTAAGATAGAATTCTAAGAATTTTCTTAATTCTCCAAGAATTCCAAGATTTTTTTTAATTCTAAGAATTTTCCTAGAATTCCAAGATTTTTTTTAATTCTAAGAATTTTCATAGAATTTCATCACTAGGAGCAACTCAACTCTTAGTACAAGGAATCTTTGGGAATATGGACTCTGATCTCTACAGAGTATTTTCTACAGAATTTTTTCCTAGATTTCTAAGAATTCCTAGAATTCTAAGAATTTTCTTAGAATTCCAAGAATTTTTTTTTTTAATTCTAAAAAATTTCTTAGAATTTCGTCACAAAGAGCAACTCAACTTTTAGAATGATAATCTTTGTGAATACGGACTCTGATCTCTACAGAGTAGTACTGATTAAACTGTGTTAACAGGATACAGTGTCTGCCTGGTGTTACAGATCGGTTTTCTTTCACCACATAAACAAACCGATTCCAACGGGAGAGCAGGAGGTGGAGCAGCTGAAAGCTCTCCTCCTCCTCCATTTCCCTGAACGGTTCGTACATTCTGAAACTTGAGCTGTACAATTTGTCGCAGTCAACCTCCGTCATACCTCGTCGGTTTCGGCACAGCCCTGCAGAGTGTCAGGAGCTTTTCTCTGGGTCGCCTGTTCTTCACACATACATAGGAACCCTGTCTGGAGCGACAGTCGAGGAAAGCAAGCATCCAAAACGAACGCTGTCAGACTGCTGTAAAGATAAAGAGGCCTAGAAATATACAGACAGGCAAAGAGCGAGAGAAAAAAAAACAAAATACTGTGTATAGTAACTGTTCAATACTGTAGCTGTAATACTGCCAGGATGAGTCCAACATTTGAGCAAAACAGAACAAAACAAAACAAAACAAAAAAAAAGTCTTCGTCAGTCACCACAGAAGTCCTGCATGTACATGAAGCAGAGAAAAACCAAAATGAGCTAAATTAACCAAAAAGACTCTTTCACGAATCCAGACCAGGACGAGAAGCGAACAGTCCCAATATTGCGTCATTTTCCGTTGTTGGGAAGTCTGTTTCTCCAGATCAGTTGAGGAAGGAGATCAATGACCTTTTTTAAAGAGCATTTCCCTCTTTCCTCAGGTTCTACCCTGTCGGTCCACGTGAGGCGAGTTTGACCGACCTCATGATCCGTGGAGTATACATAAATGAGTCCCCTGGGATTTTATCTATAGCTCCGCTGCTCCGTCCTTAGGTCTGAAGGTCCGTCAAGCCGATGAGAGACAGATGTGGAGACCAGTTCCACAACACTGACTGGGAATGAAGGAAATGTCGGTTTTTATTTCACTTCCCCATCGCTCATCAGGATTAATCTATTTCTAGGAAGAGCATGGGGCAGATGTGGTGGGTTGATTAAAACATCTGCACGCAACGAGACAACGGTAAGGTCGAGTCGACTGACTTCGAACCCAGTGGAGGAACATCTGCTGAAGGTCCAAAGACCGAAGAAACCGGACCACAACCACGTTAGTCCGGCAGGTTTTTGGTCTTAGATCCACGAGCGACCAGGAAGAAAAACAGAAAAAAGAATCCAAAGCGGGTCGGTCGGTCGGTCGGTCGGTTTTCTTTGAGTCCAGATCACAGATTTATTCAACTTGGTGTCAAAACTCCCAATCCCCCAAGTCTGAAAGTCCAGAAAAGTTGGTTTGGTTTGGCAAAGCTTTGTCCCAAAAGGGGGAAAAAAAAACCCCTGTCAGACCCTGGTGCTGGTTCTGGCTTTAGCTTGTACTTGGAACCGGTCAGAACCAGAACCAGGACCAGAACCAGGGCCCGGGAGGAGCTCGGGTCGGACTCGGTGTAGTGCAGTCGGGTTTCAGTCGGTCGCTCTCGCTCTCTGGACAAAGTCTGGATAAAAATCTGAACCTGATCCAAGTCTGTTTGTTTGGCCCAGTTCCTGGTTTTGGTTCTGGTTCTGGTTCTGGTTCTGGTTCTGGTTCTGGTTGTGCTCCTCTCAGGATTTGTCCCCCAGCTGAGTCTGCTCCATAGACCCCTCCTCGTCCGACAGACCCGTCTCCACGGCGATGACCAGCGACGCCACCGAGGCGCTGCTCGCCATCGGCTGAAGCTCGCCTGTAAGAGGGAGGAGGGAGATCTGGATTAGCTGGATCTCAACAGAACCTGAAGACCAGAGCTGAAGAAAGGAAATCCTTCTGTTACACTACGGGAGCAGATGAGGAACTGATAAATGAGTCATTAGTATATTAGTAGTTCACTTAAGGTCTCGGCACAACAAGTCTGTTTTTCTCTATGTGTTTTTACGCCTTACACACTGAGTCTGATGTGTTTTATTACTATATGTTTTTACTTTCCGTTTCAAAATTCCAAAAGTCCTCTTACTTATAGAAAAATAAAAAGAGAAAATTATAAAAACAAAAAGAAGATGACAAATCTCCATGATCCAATTAATCCTGAACAGCAGCTGGCAGTATATCTAAGGCACACACACAACATGAGGACGACATGAATTTATTTTTTAACGTGCGGCAATTTTGGGCGAAAAAAAAACGACTTCGTGTGCAAATATTTTCTACTACTAGTTCAGGTTATAAATTCTGTGGTGTGGTTTACAAAATGAACTTGTAATTAAACAGGAAGCTTTAAACAAAGGTAACTGTAACAGGGCTCCAGTCTGCCCCTCAATGGAGGCGTTTTGCCCCTAAAATTTGAGACATTGCAAGTACTGTTTTCATCTGCTTGCACATGAGCAACCAGTACATTTGCTGTTTTTTGGTTGTTGTTGTTTTTTTTACCACTGGTGAAACATGGACGGGGCGACTCAAAGAATCTGTGTGAGGATCATGAATGAAAATAAAATGTGAATATTTGCTTTGCCAGACAATTTACGGTGTGTGCCACAAAATTTTCTGCTTGTGCAGAAATTTTTATTAAGTTAGGGTCCAATGTGCTCCTAGTAAAAAAAAAAAGTTAGTCTGTTAGCTAAATAAGGGAAATACTTGATTAATGAGTTGATCAAACCCTCAGGAAATTTAGAGATATTTGATCCTGAGATCGTAGAATTACCTGTTTTCACTGTAAAACTATAGTTTATTTATGGTGTGTATATGATCTATCAAAAATAATCAATAAAACAAAATAACGTGTTCTTGTTGAAGTCTTTCAGCTGCTCCTCACAGAAGAGTTTGATTTAAGGGTCAATGACGTGATGCAACCCAATGTCAAGAGGTGTAACCGCTATTTTTTCATCAAAATCTGAATCTAGAAAATAGAAATACGTTTAAAAAAAAAATCTATTTCAATGTAATGTTTTCAGAAGAAAGTATAGTTTTTATAACTACACTTAAATCCACTGGAGATGGATGAAATATCTAATGTTTATAATTCTTTTGTGGTTACACCATTTGACATTCAGTCTTAACAGAACGTTATCACTGACTACAACTGTGTGTCTATGAGTTGTTATGTCACAGCATCGCCACTAGGGGTCAGTCTGACTCCACTCATGTTGCTACCAGAGGCCAGAGCTCAGTGTGTGTGTGTGTTACCCAGTGGTGGACAGTAACAGAGTACATTTACTTGAGTACTGTACAACTTAAGTACATATCCAGAGGATTTGTACTTTACTTGAGTATTAGATTTCTTTGGTACTTATTACTCTTACTTGAATACATTTCCAAGACAAATATTTTTACTTTTACTCGAGTTAATTTCTAGGAAGGCTGAAAAGTACTCGTTACTTTCAGGTCTGCTCTTTTTTGTGTGTGTTTGTCAAAGAAGGAAACCCTGACCCCTAAAAGCAGCACATCATTGCAGCTGGTTTCAAAGAGTTCATTCTCAGAAACAAGAGTTAAAAGCTCCTTAAATTCATTTAGAAAAAAATATAGTAATTCATTGATGTGAAAAATAAGACATTTACTCTTACTCTTACTTAAAGTAAATTTAAAAGCATGTACTATTGGATACTTAAGTACAGCAGAACTGAAATCAGCCCCAACTGTGAGCACTTTTAAATCCAGGTTAAAAACATTTTTCTTTTCACAAGCTATTTTTAAGAACTTTAAACTTCATCTATTTTATTTTATTTTACTTTTATTTGCTCTTGCTTTTAACTCTGTTTTTAGTGTTTGTTTTCATTCTGTTTTATGCTTTTTTTTTTTTTATGTTTTGTCTTTATGTAAAGCACATTGAGTTGCCTTGGTATGAAATGCGCTATATAGTAAATACAGATGCCTTGCCTTGCCTTCAAAGCAAGTACTTTTTTACTCTTACTCGAGTAACATGTCGACTGAGCTACTTTTACTTTGTACTCTTACTTACTACGAGTACTCTGTCCATCTCTGGTGTTACCTGTGTGTGTGTGTGTGTGTGTGTGCTACCTGTGTGTGTGTCGGTGGTGGCCGTCAGCGGGCTGTCTCTCAGCGTGTCCGGGTCCTGGTAGTCCTGCGGGAGTCCGACCCGCCTCACCCCGGGGTCGAGCACCACGGAGGACCCGGCCTCGCTCAGCGTGCCGTCGCTGGACGCCCCGGACACCACGGCCTCCAGGGCCAGAGCCCCCACCCCCCCGACCCCCCCCACCCCCACGCCGCCCAGCGCCAGGTCGTAGTCCAGCGGGAGGTCGTCCAGGCAGTCGGCGTTCAGCTGGAGGAGGGAGGAGGAGGGTTAGGACACGTTCAACAGGGAAAATACAACTTCTTTTTTTCTCTACATTTCTTTTTCTTGCTTTTAATGGGATGTTTAATATTTCCACTTTTTACTATTTGGGGTATTATTTAAATTTAAAAATAGTATGGGTAACACTTCAGATTAGGGAACACATATTCACTACTAGGTGCTTATATAAGTAGCTTACTATCTCCTTAAAGGGATAGTTCAGGGATAGAGAAGTTTCAGAGTCCTCCGTGGCTTCTCTGAGTTACAGGGGGTCTCGGTGTAGCAGTGCATGTCCATATAACGGTTGCAAATGGATACCAACTGTCTTCGTAACAAAAAGACACACCAAAAAACATCCAAATACCTCCATGCTGCTCGTATGTAATGTCCGTCTTGTATTGAAGCCCAGAAATGCGAAATTGTCCAGAAAAAAATTTAATAAGTCTATATTTCAAGCTTGTTTTGTAGCGGAAGCTTCTCAAAGCTCCTCGAACCGGGAAGAGGAGATTCTGCTACAAACAAGCTTGAAATTTCAATTTTGGGTGAACTATCCCTTTAATGGTATGTTTAATATTTCCAATTTTTACTATTTGGGCTATTATTTAAATATAAAAATAGTATGGGTAACACTTAAGATTAGAGAACACATATTCACCATTAACTAGGTGCTTATATAAGTAGCTTACTAGCTCCTTAAACACGTATTAACACCTTATTCTACCTCTATTACACCATGAATTAAGATTGTTCCTGATATTAACTCCTAATTATGGCTTATTCATTGTAAATTAATGCATTGTTGTTTCTGAATAATGATGTGAATAACCAGTGGGTTATTGGGGCAGTAGCACAAGAACAGTAATTCTTCCTTTATCACTCTGAATTAGTAGCATTAATGCATTACTTTACAATGAATAAGCGATAATTAGGAGTTAATATGAGGAAAAATCTTAATTCATGGTGTAATAGAGGTAGAATAAGGCTATGTAGAATAAGGTGTTAATACGTGCTTAATAATTAATAAGGAGCTAGTAAGCTACTTATATGCACATTAATAAGCACCTAGTTAATGGTGAATATGTGTTCCCTAGTCTAAAGTGTTACCGTATGTTTTTATGTAAAAGCACATTGAGTTTCCCCTTGGTATGAAATGTGCTCTATAAATAAAGCTGCCTTGCGTTGCCTAATAGTATCAATAAATCACAAACAAATAACAGATAAACCCGTTCCCCCAGGTTGGACTCTGACTGACAAGTTTCTGCACGACGGAAACCAAACACTCAGATGCAAAAGTAGAAGATTAAAATAAAGTTGGTGAATGTTTTACAACACGTAGAAAGTTCAGGAACATTTCTGCTGCTAAATGTGGCCCGAAAATGTGAGATTTCTCATCTATTTGCGCATGTGCAACCAGTAACTTTGCTTTTTTTCTTTTTTTTGTTAAAGGGATAGTTCAACATTTTGGCAAATTGGCCCATTGCCATAATCCCTATAGTGATAGTATTAGGCTTCTTACCTTTAATTGTCGGTGCAAGCTGTAAATTAATGCAAAACCACTGATGTGTGTTGCCTTCAGGGACAGTTTTTCATTAAGCAGTCTCTGCATTTACCTCTAAAACAACTCTGTCTGGTAACGTTGTGTTATTATCTCATAGCGTGGTGAATGTGCAGGTCACAACTTGTCCACCAGAGCGTTGTGGAGTTGTTGGATTGTGTATTTGATGAGTTTGATGAGGGAAACCAAGAAAGAAATCCCATGAGCCTCTGTAGCGTAGCTCTGAGCAGCTCACGGCTCTGCTCCGCCGTTCTAAAAACAGCTTGCACCGACAATTAAAGGTAACAAACCTACTGCTACGACTATAGGGATTATGGCAATGGGCCAATTTGCCCAAAATGTTGAACTATCCCTTAATAACAATGGTAAAACATGAAAGGAGCGACTCAAAGTATCTGTAATCAGATGTCATTGTAAGTGGCAAACTAATATGTGTGTGAGGATCATGAATGAAAAGGAAATGTGAATATTTGCTTATTTTGCGTCTAAAAAATGTGAAGTTGGGGGGAATCTGTGCTGCTGCTGGTAAAATAAATAAAGTCGGTCTGCAGCTCTTGTTATTTGCATCTGTCGGGCCGTGTTGTGTCTCGGGAGGAAGCTTCTCCAGACAGAACCAGGTCAGGGACAGAAAGTGGGTTGAAGCTGAACATCCTCCTCTTCTTCCTCCTCCTCCTCCTCCTCCTCCTCCTCCTCCACCTGTCTGACCTTAATGTTGCTCCTCTTCCTTACACAACCTTGACATTTCTCCACAGTCTGAAGGTCTCTCTGCTTCCTCATACCGCGGTTGCAGCTGCTTTTTTTTTGTTTTTCTGTGTGTGTGTGTGCTCTGGATCGGTTCAGACTTGTGGTTTCACAGCGTTTCCCCACATTAAAGCAGCTTTTTTTTTGGTCTTGATGTTTTTTGCTTGTTAAGTTTAAAGAGTTTCCTTCCTCTCTCTCTCTCTGTCTAAAAAGCCACCAGCGTTATGACTGTAATCACAAGCGTTGAGGAAGAACTGTAACCTTTGGATTTTCACAAAAACAGATCGGTGTCTGGTAAACATTTAAACGCCACCCCTCCTCCTCTCCTCCTCCTCTCGTCCTCCTCCCTTGTTCTCCCATGATCCCCCTCTCTCTCAGACTCACAGCGATGCCCAGGGCTTTCAGGATGTTCATCTTGCACATCGGACATGTGCGGTGATCCAGCAGCCACGGATCCACGCAGCTCTTGTGGAACAAATGTCTGCAGAGAGAGAGAGAGAGAGAGAGGAAAAAAATAACAGTGGAATCAATTATTCTGGTGTCGGTCTGCGTTCACACACACACACACACACAGAGAGACACACAGACACAGATAGAAAACCGCTGGAGGAGAATCAAGTTCACAGCTGCTTTCGTTTGGTGAAGTTACACAAGGCACGAAAGAATCTGAACAAACATGAATCTCTCTTTTTTCTCTCTTTCTCTTTTTTTTTTTTTTTTAACTTAATCTCATCTGATAATGTCAGACAATCTGCGGCGAGGTCATCGCAGGTTAGAGAGAAAACAGACTGTTCAGGTTCAACGACACACAACACAACAACAGCAAACAGCTTCCATTGAACTCGTTGTGGCGTCACATGACGACAAGGTGAAGAAAAAAAAACACACACACACACACACAGAGCTGCAGTTTCCACAGGGTTCAACAAGTTAAAGAGCTTTTTATACAGAACCGTAAAGGTAGAGAAGTTTGTATTAAAGCTCCTTCAGAATAAAGGTAGATGTTTGAATTAAAGCTCCTTCAGAATAAAAGTAGATATCTGTATTATAGCTCCTTCAGAATAAAGGTAGATGTTTGTGTTAAAGCTACTTCAAAATAAAGGTAGATGTTTGTATTAAAGCTCCTTCAGAATAAAGGTAGATGTTTGAATTAAAGCTCCTTCAAAATAAAGGTAGAGGTTTGTGTTAAAGCTCCTTCAGAATAAAGGTAGATGTTTGAATTAAAGCTCCTTCAAAATAAAGGTAGATGTTTGTGTTAAAGCTACTTCAAAATAAAGGTAGATGTTTGAATTAAAGCTCCTTCAGAATAAAAGCAGATATCTGTATTAAAGCTCCTTCAGAATAAAGGTAGATGTTTTCATTAAAGCTCCTTCAGAATAAAAGCAGATATCTGTATTAAAGCTCCTTCAAAATAAAGGTAGAGATTTGTGTTAAAGCTCCTTCAAAATAAAGGTAGATGTTTGTGTTAAAGCTCCTTCAAAATAAAGGTAGATGTTTGTGTTAAAGCTCCTTCAGAATAAAGTCAGAGGTTCGTGTTAAAGCTCCTTCAGAATAAAGGTAGAGGTTTGTGTTAAAGCTCCTTCAAAATAAAGGTAGAGGTTTGTGTTAAAGCTCCTTCAAAATAAAGGTAGAGGTTTGTGTTAAAGCTCCTTCAAAATAAAGGTAGAGGTTTGTGTTAAAGCTCCTTCAAAATAAAAGTAGATGTTTGTATTAAAGCTCCTTCAAAATAAAGGTAGATGTTTGTGTTAAAGCTCCTTCAAAATAAAGGAAGATATCTGTATTAAAGCTCCTTCAAAATAAAGGTAGATGTTTGTATTAAAGCTTCTTCAAAATAAAGGTAGATGTCCATGTGTAGTGTGATTATAAAGCCGTCAGGACTTCCTGTCACTTTGTGATGTCACAAAAGCAGTCAACAAGCCCCTCCCAACAGGATTTGCAGGATTTTTGAGTGTTTTATTCTGAAATCTGCTCTGGTTTTTTATTGGATGACTCTAGAAATCAGTCGGCCAATCAGAGGGCAGGGTTTTTTTACCTGCAGGGCAGTATGCGGACCACGTCGTTGGGCTTGTAGCCCTCGATGCAGACGGCGCAGTTGTCGAAGTCGGCCTCCGTCTCCTGGTCGCCCTTCCTGATGGTGCGCACCTGCAGCTTACTGATGGCCTTCTTCGCCGCGTCTCCAAGGCGACGCTGCACAAAAACAAAACAAAAAAACAAAAAAAAAGGGAGGCAGAGCAGAGATGACAGACAGATTTAGTCTCAGGTGGGAAAAACAATAAACACACACACACCAGGGTTTCTGCAGGTACCAGCAAATCTAATTTAATGCTTTTTAATGCCTTTTCAAACATTTTTAATGCCTGTGACTGCAAATACTATACGTGTGCGTACATACACTTACCTATATACACATACACAATTACCCAATTACTTGGTTCTGCATGTTTATCACACCAATAGGGGTGCATCGACTGCAATTTTCTGGCCAATCACCAATTTTTAAAAAGCTGTGACCTGCTGATTCCGATTTTTGCCGCTAGCGATTAAAAGAAGAAGAGAAGTCAACAGTAGCCTGCCACCACCTAAAAATATAAATTTAGAAAATTCTCCATTTCTTCACCCACGTTTAATTTTCAGGGTATATACAGGAATCTTGAAGTTAATTTTAATACCTTTTTAAGACTTTTTCAAGACCTTCTCAATATTTTTCAACACCTCACCGCCACTTCAAGCTGTAACCATTTACATCAGTGACACTTTTAACTTAACAGTTTTAGTTTGTGATAAAGACTATAGAACACTATGATGCAACAGAATTCAAAATAGGCTGAGATAAGGCAAAGTTTATCCAAAAAACAAAACAAAAAAAACATTGCTCCACTCTCAAAAAACCAAAACAACAATCTCCTTTTCTTTTTTATGTACCGGTTCATCTTTGGCTTTTAATAAAATGAATAAATTCACACACTTTCACAATGTTTTTTAGGACTCAAACTCTTGGACAGCTAATTCAGAAAAAATACCTTGAAAATTTAAGACTTTATAAAGTTGTGAAAAGACTTTTTAATACTTTTTAAGGGTCTTAATTTTCCCCAAGTTGATTTATCACCTTTTAATACTTTTTAAGACCCCGCAGATACCCTGATTTTACTGTAGATTAACTGTATAATCCCCCTATTTCTCTGCTCTACTACTCTGGATGTAATGATATCAAAATCTCACTGTATGAATCAATACATTTTTTTTTATCAATTTTTTAATGTCTTTGAGAATTTAATTTAATTCCTTTTAATGCCATTTAAGGCCCGGAAACCCTGACACACACACACACCAGCGTCGCTCTGTGGAGTTCCTGAGATCAGTGGTTTCACCTCTTGATAATAAAACACGACGAGCAGCGGCAGCGGCGGCGGCCGTGGCGACGACGGCGCTGTCACTTCAGATCAACGTGTTGACGTTATCTCAACAGACCGCAGAACAAAACTAAAAGCAGCCTCCTCCTCTGGGAGCGTTCAGCTTCTCATGGGTCTGAATCAAACAACAACACAGACTCGTCACACTGACATTAATCCCCTCGCTGTCGCCACGGCAATTAATTATTACACACAAAAAACCCTAACCCACAGTCGCACTTTAAAACACCTCCACCGTTTGTTTGTCACGCTGATTTCTCCCTTTGAGAAGAACCAGCCTGCAGAGTCTCTGTGTCTGTTTCAGTCCGTTGACATGAACTTTAAATAAATAAAACCTTTTTTTACTGACGATCGGTTGCACGGTTGCGCCACATGATCGATGGCGGTGGTTACCAGAGCGACCTGGTTTCTCTGTAAACACCACGGAGAATCTGGGTTGTGTTTATTTGGACACAGACTTCATCATCTGTGTCACGTTCAAGGACCCCGGTTAGCAGGACGTCCTTAAAGCGACAACATCATGGTGGCGACAGAGTGTTTTTTTTAAACTCACACCGAGGTCGTTCAACCTTCCTCATTCAGTTAAAGGGATAGTTCAACATTTTGGCAAATTGGCCCATTGCCATAATCCCTATAGTCATAGCAGTAGGTTTGTTACCTTTAAATTGTCGGTGCAAGCTGTTTTTAGAACGGCGGAGCAGAGCCGTGAGCTGCTCAGAGCTACGCTACAGAGGCTCATTATGGGATTTCTTGGTTTTCCTCATCAAACTCATCAAATACACAATCCAACAACTCCACAACGCTCTGGTGGACAAGTTGTGACCTGCACATTCACCACGCTATGAGATAATAACACAACGTTACCACACAGAGTTGTTTTAGAGGGAAATTCATGCAAAACAGCTGATGTGCGTTGCCTTCAGGGGCAGTTTTTCATCAAGCAGTCTCTGTATTTCCCTCTAAAACAACTCTGTCTGGTAAAGTTGTGTTATTATCTCATAGCGTGGTGAATGTGCAGGTCACAACTTGTCCACCAGAGCGTTGTGGAGTTGTTGGATTGTGTATTTGATGAGTTTGATGAGGGAAACCAAGAAATCCCATGAGCCTCCGTAGTGTAGCTCTGAGCAGCTCGCGACTCTGCTCCGCCGTTCTAAAAATAGCTTGCACCGATAATTAAAGGTAACAAACCTACTGCTATGACTATAGGGATTATTATGGCAATGGGCCAATTTGCCAAAATGTTGAACTATCCCTTTAAGTCAGTTTTTAAAATGTTGTGTAATCAGGAAGCAGGTTGTTTTCTCTGCTCTGTTGGTTAAGTTGCACAAACAGCTGTGGTTTCAAAATGGAAAACTTTATCTGATCGTCTGCTACAAGACGAGACAGCAACGTTATCTACGGTCCTTTGATCGACAGTCGAAGCCGATCCGATCACGACTCATCAGATGTTTCACTTCCTGTCAGCAGAGTGACACCAACTGCAACACCAGAGTTTCTAAGAGTCTGTTCAGCAGCTAAAAGCCTGTAGCTAAAACAGACGTGTGACTGTGAACGCAGCCTTTGGTACAAATTAAACACCACAGTTTTCACACAGACTCGTCCAATAACTTCATTACAATGTGACGGTTTAATCAGATCTAAAAGAAAAGAAAAGAAAACTCCTTGAGGACGACGTCTAATTACATTTTCAATTATATTTTTACTTCAGTCGTCACGTTGAACTCTGGTTTTTTGTTTTTATTGTTCAGTTTGATCTTGTTTTTGTTCAGGTTTGGACTTTTAACATCTCAGGACTCTGACAGAAACAAGTGCTTTTACTTTAACATTGGATTTCAAATCTTTGCTTTTTCGCTGTTTGGTCGCTCTTTTTCAAAATCGCAAGTAGTTCAGAGTATTTGCTTCATATATACGTTATTATTTCACAGCGTGGCAAATGTGCAGGTCGTAACTTCTTCATGAGAGCATTTTGGCGTTGTTGGATTGTGCATTTGAGTTTTGAGCGAAAGGCGAAAGTACCATTTCATTTCATGAGCAGCTCACTTCTCTGCCCCGCTGATCTAAAAATAGCTTGCACCAACAAATAAAGGCAATGAACCTACTGCTATGACTATAGGGATTATGGCAATGGGCCAATTTGCCAAAATGTTGAACTATCCCTTTAACATGAGATTATGGATTACAGAGCATGTTTGTGCTGTAAAAGCAGTCCATGTTTGTCGTGAGACGAAATCTGGGACACGGGGTCAGAGGATCTTGCAGAGGTTGGTTTTCGGACCAAGAGACACGAGGTTGGAGGCAGAGAGGCTCCATTCTTCCAATAACAAGTCATTAAACCATCACAATAAAGAACAAATTAAAGACATGAAACTGCAAAATATTAGGGGGGGAATATTTTGCATCAAAACCATTCATACCGGTGGCGACGCAAATATGCGACAGTCGCAACAATTATAAACAAAGGTTTTGCTTCGTGTTGGGTGGTCCTTCGCCACCACACACACCTACTCGTTGATGATCCCTCACATATTCAACACCGGTTTGCTTACGTTAGCCAGACCTGTTGTCTTTGTAATGTTTGTGTCTCTTTGTCAAACAAGACAGGGTGGTGCAGGGTCACGATGTGCCTCCTTTGATTGGTTGATGCGCTTATTCGCCGGGCAAAAGCTCAGAATCGACCACTCAAAAGAAAATGATGTCTCTTTTTCAAAATTACTTGCAGGAAAAAGAGTTACTCTGAAGCTGTTTAATTGCGGTAAAAATCTTGCATAGTTCCTGTTTAACATCTTAAAAGATCATAAAAGCGTCTGATCCAACATGTTAAAGGGATAGTTCACCCAAAATTCAAATTGCACTCATTATCTACTCACCCTCATGTGGACTAAGGGCTGGGAGAAGTTTCAGAGTCCTCCGTGGCTTCTCTGAGTTACAGGGGGTCTTGGTGTAGCAGTGCATGTCCATATAACGGTTGCAAATGGATACCAACTGTCTTCGTAACAAAAAGACACACCAAAAAACATCCAAATACCTCCATGCTGCTCGTATGTAATGTCCGTCTTGTATTGACGTGCTGAAATGCGAAATTGGCCCAAAAAAGATGAAATAAGTGTAGCGGAAGCTCCTCTTCCTGGTTCGTCAAATTTGGACGAACCAGGAAGAGGAGTTTCGAGAAGCTTCCACTACAAAACAAGCTTGAAATATAGACTTATTTAATTTTTTTCCGGACAATTTCGCATTTCGGGGCTTCAATACAAGACGGACATTACATACGAGCAGCATGGAGGTATTTGGATGTTTTTTGGTGTGTCTTTTTGTTACGAAGACAGTTGGTATCCATTTGCAACCGTTATATGGACATGCACTGCTACACCAAGACCCCCTGTAACTCAGAGAAGCCACGGAGGACTCTGAAACTTCTCCCAGCCCTTAGTCCACATGAGGGGGAGTAGATAATGAGTGATGAAATTTGAATTTTGGGTGAACTATCCCTTTAAAGGTGGTTTCTGTGACGCGGTGGACCACCCACCTGGTTGCGGTCGCGGGCGTTGGCGTATCTGAACCTCTGGATGTAGTAGAAGACGAGCCAGGCCAGGGAGATGATCATGAGCACGATGAAGGAGATGGAGACGAACACCACCGACGTCCGGCTCACGTACTTCTGCAGGTTCCTCGTCCCGATGGTGATCGTCATGGTGACCGTCACGTTGCGCTCCAGCAGCAGCGCCACCTCGCGGCCCTTCGGCTCCGGGATCATGATGGCGATGACCTCACCCGTACCTGGAGGAGGGAGGAGGGAGGAGGGAGGAGGAGAGAAACCTGTTGAGTAGTTTGTTTATCACACACACACACACACACTTCCATCGCCTGTTCATCTTTGCTTCCTGAATCCCCATCGCTATGACAACCAGCTCCTCGCCCACCCACCCACACACCCACCCACGGGAGAAACACTTGCTAAAAATACACACCGTCAACCCCGACGTGATGGATTCAGACCGTCTCTCCACCGTGAAGATGAAACACAACGACGTCAAAGCTCCTTATATATAACGCTTCACAAATTAGTTGATCTGCACCAACAGATCAGTTATTGACGATAATCAATCATAATAAACACCTTTTTGTTTTTTAATTTTATATATTTATTGAACCAGGACAGTGCAATCTGATCAACACATCAGTTTCTACATCTATGTAATGGATAATGTTCATCTGTCGTCCCTGGTTGTTGGTAAAAGTTGAAACGATGAATAGAAATTAAACAGATTTTAAACATGACGTTTGCTAAGTTGACTTTAAAAAAAATGTGTATTTTTGTTGCCGGTATAAAATTGTGGGATTGACAAAGAAAGGAATTAAAAATCTGTATAATCATATCTCAGTTTAAGAAGATGTTTAAAAGAGAAAAGAATTGTGCTTAAAGATAGTTAAAGATAGACGAATTATGTGTCTTACCAGTAGGTTTGTTACCTTTAATTGTCGGTGCAAGCTATTTTTAGAACGGTGGAGCAGAGCCGTGAGCTGCTCAGAGCTACGCTACGGAGGCTAATGGGATTTCTTGGTTTCCCTCATCAAACTCATCAAATACACAATCCAAGAACTCCAAAACGCTCTGGTGGACAAGTTGCATCAACGGTTTTGCATGAATTAGCCTCGAAAACAACTCCACCAGAGCGTTGTGGAGTTGTTGGATTGTGTATTTGATGAGTTTGATGATGAGGGAAACAAAGAAATCCCATGAGCCTCCGTAGCGTAGCTCTGAGCAGCTCACGGCTCTGCTCCGCCGTTCTAAAAATAGCTTGCACCGACAATTAAAGGTAACGAACCTACTGCCATGACTATAGGGATTATGGCAATGGGCCAATTTGCCAAAATGTTGAACTATCCCTTTAATGCTAATGTATTTATAACTATAGGTATCATACGTTTTTCTTCTTTCTGCTCCTTTCCATTCATGGTGTTATGTGGACAAAGAAAGAAAAGGAGAAAAGTTATCATATGTAATCATGTAATATAATGCATGTAATCCATGAATGGAGAAGAAGAAGTCGAAGGAATTCAGGATGTGTTGGTTGAAGGTCGGATTCTGCAGCTGGAAACGATTCGGCGTCTTGCTCAAGGACACGTCAGCAGAGCCGTGAACTCCTCCTCCTCCTCCTCCTCTGAGCTACATCACAACACCGACCTTCAACAAACACAAACACACACTCTGTACAAGCCCGAGGTGTGTGTGTGTGTCTGTGTGTGTGTGTGTGTGTAGATCTGAGGTTCTCCTTGTGACCGAGGCCTGACTCATTTCACCCCAAAGCTTCAGTTTCACAAGTTAAAGTTTAATTCTCAGATCTATTTTTTCTTAATGTTTAACTCACAAACTGTTTTTTAAAGATCTGGTTTAAAGCTGTAAATTCACTGGGAGGAAAAAAAAAAAAAAAAGATTCCTTTGTTAGTTAGTTGCAAACGGGTGCCGGAGGAATGAGTCGTCGCCGTGTCGACACAAGTTTACAATAAATCAGTCACACACACACGTGGAGAGGCGGCGGCGACAGGGTGGTGATTAACTACAGAGATGTTTCCACAGAAGTGAGAGTGTGTGTGTGTGTGTTTCTGCAGGAAACAGGTTGGACAAACTCCCCCGAGGCCAGAACTGAACTCCCTTCAAACCCAACAACACACACACACACACACACACACACACACAGAGAGAGAAACACACACACTCTAACAAATCGATTAGTCTCTGCCTAAAAATAAATCCCATGGGATCAATGTGAAACAAACACTTGAACTTCTATAGTTGAGAGGATCCACAACGTAAACAACAGGCTGCTGTTCACTCCGGACCTTTTATTTTTGTCGCTGTCGCTCGTGTCGCTCCAAAGAAATCGCTGTCACTTAGCTGCAGTCGCTCGTCAATTTGGCACAGTTCAACAGATCGCTCTAATGACGTCATTCGAGCGATTCCAGTGAATTTCACCTCGCCCGGAGTCGCTCTGTTCTTCCCGTTTGTATTGGTCCAGCACTAGAGATGCACCGATACAGTTTTTTCCGATCCAATCCGATACCGATACCTGGGATGAACGTATCGGCCGATACCCGATACCGATTTGATACTACTGTTGAATGAATGAACCGTATACCTCGCCATGTGAGTGAAGGCATCAGGCTTGACATAAACATTTAGCCTTGTTAAAAACAGGTAACAATTTAACACAGATATAAATGTACTTAATATTATTTATTAACAAATAACAAGTGTACATTAGCAGCAAAAAGAAATAAATAACACTAGATCGCTGTAACTGTATTGCTGTGTATGATATTAATAAAAAAGAATATTGTTATGTTGTTGAATAATGTTATGTCATGTTATGTTATGCTATCTTATGTTATCTTATGTCATGCATAGACACGTGCATACACACGCATACACACTTACGCACCCACCCATATACACACACACACACACACACACACACGTAATGAGTCTCTTGTCATCTTGTTTGTCTATCACTGTCACTGTCTTGTCTTGTTTACTGCACGTAAAATAAAAAATAAAAAATAAATGACTGGATCGGCCTCACTCATCCGATATCCGATCCAGCTAATTAGTGAATATCGGAGCCGATATCCGATCCGGTCCAGCACAGCTGACATTGTCCCACAAGCGCCGTGCAACGTCAGGCCGGCTTTGCTCTGCCGGACCGGCGGAGTTGTATTACGTTTCATACGTTTCCATGATTTCAGTAGTTGTCATAGTTACAACTAATTACGGCAGCCAATCAGCGCTGAGCAACAAGCGACTGACGGCCGGAGAGTTGGGATTTCTCATCTCGAGCGACAGAGTGATTTCTCGGAGCCCCAAACGCTCAGTCGCTCATTTGCATTGATTTACTATGTAAACTCCTCGCCAGCGACAAGAATAAAAGGTCCGGTGTGAACGCACCTTCACTCTCTCACTCTCAGGTTCCTCACCCTCAGGTTCTCCACTCTCAAGTTCTTTACTCTCTCACTCTCAGGTTCCTCACTCTCTCACCCTCAGATTTCTCCTCCATCAGGTCACCAGCATATCTCTCCCCCTCTCTCTCTCTCTCCCTCTGAGCAGAGGAATGATGAAACCAGCTGATTCTACGCTCTACGTGGATTAACTCTCTTTGACGGGTGAAAAGCCGACCGGGCGACGACGCTGAGCTCTGGACTCACTGGTCCGACCGGCCACAGCAGAGCAGAGCTGCAGACACAGACTTCATCTATAACATGTTAAAACATCCCAGATAAAGAGGCAATAAAAGAATAAATCAAATCAATCAGCAGCAGACAATTTGATTTGTTCTGATCAGTTAAAGGGATAGTTCACTCAAAATTGAAATTTCAATTACTCATTATCTACTCACCCTCATGTGGACTAAGGGCTGGGAGAGGTTTCAGAGTCCTCCGTGCCTTCTCTGAGTTACAGCAGGGCTCTGTGCAGCACTGCATGTCCATATGATGGTTGAGAACGGAGCTCACTTTTCTTCGTCCAAAAAGACACACCAAGAAACATCCAAATACCTCCATGCTGCTCGTATGTAACGTCCGTCTTGTATTGAAGCCCCAACATGAGAAATTGTTCCGAAAAAAATTAAACAAGTCTATATTTTAAGCTTGTTTGTAACGGAAGCTCCCAGTGTCTCAGTTCACTGCTCTGCCTGTCTGTGCAAATCTCGCAGGATTTGCATTGACACCCAGTTCACAGCTGGGCTTATTTAATTTTTTTCAGTGTCAGGGCTTCAATACAAGAGGGACATTACAGACGAGCACTATGGAGGTATTTGGATGTTTTTTGGTGTCTTTTTGGACGAAGAAAACTGAGCTCCGTTCGCTACCGTCATATGGACATGCAGTGCTGCACGGAGCCCCGCTGTAACTCAGAGAAGCCACGGAGGACTCTGAAACTTCTCCCAGCCCTTAGTCGACATGAGGGTGAGTAGATAAATGAGTGAAATTTCAATTTTGAGTGAACTATCCCTTTAATCAATAATGAACTGATAGATCGTCTGAGCTTCGGCAGCGACAGCAGAGACACGAGCAGCAGCAGCAGCAGCAGCTCTGTACAGTTATGTAAGAGACGGCGTCCAGGTCAGAGGAGGACGAGGCCTCACACACATTTTCACAATCAGATCAACCGAACTAACGTCGTTTTTTTCTTAACGAGTCTAAAATAAAATTCACGTTTTAACCAACAACAATCGGAGGTGGAGGAGTCAGAAAGAGAATTATTATCAGATAAAATAAAGTTAATCCTTTATTTACTGTGTCGAGACTGAGAATCAGCTCTGATCGAGCTCACTACTATTAATTAATTAGATCAGTGCAGTAATCATCACTCAGCAGCTGTGAAAGATTTAGCTTTCTAGTCTGTGATTTTGACTCGAATTTAACATTATAAACTTTATTTATAAAGCTGATTTCACACACGAGATGTAGCTCAATAAAAATGTGATCGTAAAATAAAATGAGGACGAATCAAATGAGATAATTAAAGACAGAAGATGATGTGAACAGACACGAGTGAGAATAATAAAAAGCCAAATTAGATCGATTGATTTCCAGCTGTTGTGAGGATGTTACGAGGAAGAATCTGACCGAGTGACTTCATCACAGCTGGACGGACAGATGTGATGTGTTCGAGTGCAGCTCGTCATCATTTCTTTAAAAGAATTAAAGTCGTAGGAAAAAGTTTCTGGCTCCGACTCCACGTTTAAAACCTGTTTGTGTTTGTTTTTTTATTAAAATGGAGAAAAAATCAACTAATTAACCAGAAGTTAATGAGAAACACTGTGGATCTGGATCAGACTGGAGATCCTCTCTCCTCTCTCCTTTCCTGTCTCCTCTCTCCTTTCCTGTCTCCTCTCTCCTCTCCTGTCTCCTCTCTCCTTTCCTGTCTCCTCTCTCCTTTCCTGTCTCCTCTCTCCTCTCTCCTGTCTCCTCCCTCCTCTCCTCTGTCTCCTCCCTCCTCTCCTATCTCCTCCCTCCTCTCCTATCTCCTCTCTCCTCTCCTGTCTCCTTCCTCCTCTCCTGTCTCCTCTCTCCTGTCTCCTCTCTCCTCACATGTCTTCTCTCTCCTCTCCTGTCTCCTCTCCTGTCTCCTCTCTCCTCTCTCCTTTCCTGTCTCCTCCCTCCTCTCTCCTTTCCTGTCTCCTCTCTCCTCTCTCCTGTCTCCTCCCTCCTCTCCTATCTCCTCCCTCCTCTCCTGTCTCCTCTCTCCTCTCCTGTCTCCTTCCTCCTCTCCTGTCTCCTCTCTCCTCACATGTCTTCTCTCTCCTCTCCTGTCTCCTCTCTCCTCTCCTGTCTCCTCCCTCCTGTCTCCTTTCCTGTCTCCTCCCTCCTCTCCTGTCTCCTCTCCTCTCTCCTCTCTCCTCTCCTGTCTCCTCCCTCCTTTCCTGTCTCCTCTCTCCTCTCCTGTCTCCTCCCTCCTCTCCTGTCTCCTCTCTCCTCTCCTGTCTCCTCTCTCCTTTCCTGTCTCCTCTCTCCTCTCCTGTCTCCTCTCTCCTTTCCTGTCTCCTCCCTCCTCTCCTGTCTCCTCCCTCCTCTCCTGTCTCCTCCCTCCTCTCTCCTTTCCTGTCTCCTCCCTCCTCTCCTGTCTCCTCCCTCCTCTCTCCTCTCCTGTCTCCTCTCTCCTCCCTCCTCTCCTATCTCCTCTCTCCTCTCCTGTCTCCTCTCTCCTCTCCTGTCTCCTTCCTCCTCTCCTGTCTCCTCTCTCCTCACATGTCTTCTCTCTCCTCTCCTGTCTCCTCTCTCCTCTCCTGTCTCCTCCCTCCTGTCTCCTTTCCTGTCTCCTCCCTCCTCTCCTGTCTCCTCTCCTCTCTCCTCTCTCCTCTCCTGTCTCCTCCCTCCTTTCCTGTCTCCTCTCTCCTCTCCTGTCTCCTCCCTCCTCTCCTGTCTCCTCTCTCCTCTCCTGTCTCCTCTCTCCTTTCCTGTCTCCTCTCTCCTCTCCTGTCTCCTCTCTCCTTTCCTGTCTCCTCCCTCCTCTCCTGTCTCCTCCCTCCTCTCCTGTCTCCTCCCTCCTCTCTCCTTTCCTGTCTCCTCCCTCCTCTCCTGTCTCCTCCCTCCTCTCTCCTCTCCTGTCTCCTCTCTCCTCCCTCCTCTCCTATCTCCTCTCTCCTCTCCTTTCTTGTCTCCTCTCTCCTCTCTCGTCTCCTCTCTCCTCTCCTCTCCTGTCTCCTCCCTCCTCTCCTGTCTCCTCCCTCCTCTCTCCTCTCCTGTCTCCTCCCTCCTCTCCTGTCTCCTCTCTCCTCTCTCCTTTCCTGTCTCCTCTCTCCTCTCTCGTCTCCTCTCTCGTCTCCTCCCTCCTCTCCTGTCTCCTCTCCTGTCTCCTCTCTCCTCCCCTGTCCCCTCTCTCCTTTCCTGTCTCCTCTCCTGTCTCCTCTCTCGTCTCCTCTCTCGTCTCCTCCCTCCTCTCCTGTCTCCTCTCCTGTCTCCTCTCTCCTCTCCTGTCTCCTCCCTCCTCTCCTGTCTCCTCTCCTTTCTTGTCTCCTCTCTCCTCCCCTGTCTCCTCTCTCCTCTCCTGTCTCCTCCCTCCTCTCCTGTCTCCTCTCCTGTCTCCTCTCTCTTCTCCTGTCTCCTCTCTCCTCTCCTGTCTCCTCTCTCCTCTCCTTTCTTGTCTCCTCTCTCCTCTCTCGTCTCCTCTCTCCTCTCCTCTCCTGTCTCCTCTCCTCCCTCCTCTCTCCTCTCCTTTCTTGTCTCCTCTCTCCTCCCCTGTCTCCTCTCTCCTCTCTCGTCTCCTCTCCTCTCCTGTCTCCTCTCCTCCCTCCTCTCTCCTCTCCTGTCTCCTCTCTCCTCTCCTCTCCTGTTTCCTCCCCTGTCTCCTCTCTCCTCTCTCGTCTCCTCCCTCCTCTCCTGTCTCCTCTCTCCTCTCCTCCCTCCTCTCTCCTCTCCTGTCTCCTCTCTCCTCTCCTCTCCTGTTTCCTCCCCTGTCTCCTCTCTCCTCTCCTGTCTCCTCCCTGCTCTCCTCTCTCCTCTCCTCTCTCGTCTCCTCCCTCCTCTCCTGTCTCCTCTCCTTTCTTGTCTCCTCTCCTGTCTCCTCTCTCCTCCCCTGTCTCCTCTCTCCTCTCCTCTCCTCTCTCGTCTCCTCCCTCCTCTCCTGTCTCCTCTCCTTTCTTGTCTCCTCTCCTGTCTCCTCTCTCCTCCCCTGTCTCCTCTCTCCTCTCCTGTCTCCTCTCCTCTCTCCTCTCCTGTCTCCTCTCTCCTCTCCTCTCCTGTTTCCTCCCCTGTCTCCTCTCTCCTCTCCTTTCTCGTCTCCTCCCTCCTCTCCTGTCTCCTCTCCTGTCTCCTCTCTCGCCTCCTCTCTCCTCCCCTGTCCCCTCTCTCCTTTCCCGTCTCCTCTCTCCTCTCCTCTCTCGTCTCCTCCCTCCTCTCCTGTCTCCTCTCTCGCCTCCTCTCTCCTCTCCTGTCTCCTCTCTCGCCTCCTCTCTCCTCTCTCCTCTCTCGTCCCCTCTCTCCTCTCCTGTCTCCTCCCCTGTCTCCTCCCTCCTCTCCTGTCTCCTTTCCTGTCTCCTCTCTCCTCTCCTGTCTCATCTCCTCTCCTGTCTCCTCCCTCCTCTCCTCTCTCCTCTCCTGTCTCCTCTCTCGTCCCCTCTCTCCTCTCCTGTCTCCTCCCCTGTCTCCTCCCTCCTCTCCTGTCTCCTTTCCTGTCTCCTCTCTCCTCTCCTGTCTCATCTCTCCTCTCCTGTCTCCTCCCCTGTCTCCTCCCTCCTCTCCTGTCTCCTTTCCTGTCTCCTCTCTCCTCTCCTGTCTCATCTCTCCTCTCCTGTCTCCTCCCCTGTCTCCTCCCTCCTCTCCTGTCTCCTTTCCTGTCTCCTCTCTCCTTTCCTGTCTCCTCTCTCCTCTCCTGTCTCATCTCTCCTCTCCTGTCTCCTCCCTCCTCTCCTCTCTCCTCTCCTGTCTCCTCTCTCGTCCCCTCTCTCCTCTCCTGTCTCCTCCCCTGTCTCCTCCCTCCTCTCCTGTCTCCTTTCCTGTCTCCTCTCTCCTCTCCTGTCTCATCTCTCCTCTCCTGTCTCCTCCCCTGTCTCCTCCCTCCTCTCCTGTCTCCTTTCCTGTCTCCTCTCTCCTCTCCTGTCTCATCTCTCCTCTCCTGTCTCCTCTCCTGTCTCCTCCCTCCTCTCCTCTCTCCTCTCCTGTCTCCTCTCTCCTCTCCTGTCTCATCTCTCCTCTCCTGTCTCCTCCCTCCTCCCTCCTGTCTCCTCTCACCTCCTGGATCTGGATCAGACTGTTGCAGGGGTCGACAATATAAATGGCCCGGTGGCCTGGACGTACTTTTCAAACCGTCAGGGCCACCAGAACGCTCCAAACACGTGAAAATAATGCCTTGAAAAAAAATATAACATGTAAATAAATAAATCTAATTTCACATTAAATCCCTGTGGTTTGAAATGATAACTGTCAAATCGTCTTGGTAATTAGTGCTAAGAGATCCAATGAGTCAGTTTTGCACCAATCTGTGGAAACAGCCTAAACGTGAATGAATGAGAACAACAGTTGTATCATTGAACTACTTGGAGGATAAAAGTAATGACTACATAACTTCATGTTTGTGTTGAGGCATATTTACCATTTTAACTCTCTTTTTACTTCATTGTTAAACCACAGTGGAGGCTAAATACTGTACAAGTCTAATGTGAAACAGTTATTTATTTATTAAATAAAGTAGCCTGATGAATTTAGAAGCACTTTTTTTGTCCTTCTTAAACCGTGGTATCGAATAATTGTCAAGAATCGTGGAAATTTACTAGTATTGGTATCGGTATATAAGAAAGTTCCAGCCTCGATGGCGAGACCGCAGGAATTGGCTGGGATATGTTGTTTTTCGTTAATATGGGGATCGATACCTATAGGACGAATCGCCTTGTTGTTTACAACTACTTCCGGGTAGAAAACCAGCATTCGAACAATAGTGACGGACGAGAGTTTCGCTATATATATCTACTTTTTCATGTCACTATATCGCCGTTTAGACTAATCTTATGTTTGTAAAGTCTATAAAACCAATGATTAGACAAACATTACTATTTACGTGTGCACATTTTTGTAATTAGTCATGGTTATCAGAGATTAGCTGGGCTAACGGTTAGGCTACCTGTTTAACTTAACTTTAATAACTCAGTGACTCAATAAACGGTCCATGAAAAAATATTTTCTCCAGCGGATATCTGAGTTCCAACATGACTGAGCTAACTGGAGTAGTTTCATGTCGTGTCCCACAACGGGAGGGTTTTAACAGCTGACGTCCTGCTGTTAGCTTAGCTACCGCCGTTAGCTTAGCTGCTGTTAGCTGTCCCTGTCAGCTGCAGCCACTGATGCTTTCTAGACACCGTGATTCCCCCCAACTGAATAAATACAACACATAGCAACACAAAACACACACACAGAAATAGTAATGTTTCTTCCATCATTTCAGATTTGTCTAAACAGTGATACGGCGTGAAAAATATGATATATATAGCTAAACTCTCGTTTGTTACTATTGATCTCATTCAAATTACGTGCTGGTTTTCTACCCGGAAGTAGAATGTAAACAACAAGGCGATTCGGTCTATTGTCCTGGGCCAGTAGTTAGAATGGTGGGGCCAGTGATCTTCAAAAGCAAATTTCCCTTATTGTCTACCCCTGTGTGGATCCTCTCTCCTCTCTCCTTTCCTCTCTCCTCTCTCCTCCCTCATCTCCTGTCTCCTCTCTCCTCTCCTCTCCTTTCCTGTCTCCTCCCTCCTGGATCTAGATCAGACTGTTAATCTGGATCAGACTGGATCTGGACCAGACCGTGGATCTAGATCAGACTGGATCTAGATCCTGATCTGGTCCAGTTTCTGGGTCAGGTGACATCACGTCAACACCGGCGTCCAATCACAGGTTTCCATGGAGTTCATCAGGGACGTGAAGCTCCGGCATGAGAAAGTCCACTTTAAGTAAACACATGGAGCGACTGCGTGTGTGTGTGTGTGTGTGTGTGTGTGTGTGTGTGTGTGTGTCTCTCTGTCCGTCCCTGAACTGGTTTCCAGCTGTGAGTGAAACATCTGGGAGTCAGTCGGCCTCCTCCCTCAGCAGCAGCCGTGTGGAAACACAACAACCGTGTTTCTGCTGCTCAGTCGCTTCGTTACGTAACTCCACGTCACATGACGGAGTTTCTCTGAGCGGAGACGAGGCTGCAGCGGGTCTGGGAGTCCCTGCTCCCCCGTAACCACGACTACAGCAGCAGCAACATCTCGACTAACATGCGAATAAATGAATAAATAAAAACAAAGACGAAGCTGTGTGTGTGTGTGTGTCGTCGTTATTGATCAGTCTGCTGATCGGTTTCCAAACTGGTCCCTTCACACTTGTGTAAAAAGACAAAGCAGCCAATTTATTATTCATCATGATTATTAATTATCCATAATCCCGATTTAGCTTTCAGCCGCCTACACAGTTTGTCTTATTTAGGTACACGGAAGATTTTTAATTAAATTCCTCAGCTCTCACTGAAGCAAATTCACTCACTCACTCTGAATATCTGAGTGATATTTCCTGATTTCAGCTTCTAGAAATTGAGATTTTCCTGCTTTTTGTGAATGATTTTAAACATTTTTCACTATTTTATAACACGACACGCACCAATATGACAAAAAAAATTTAAAAAATTAAAATTTAGATGCAGGCTCCTGGATTTAAAATCACATTTATCCCACCGACCGACTGCAGCCAAATAAACACTGTCTGCAAATGTTTTTATCTTGTTTAACAACAAACTCTGTTAAAATTTAAGAGAATCCTCTTTATAGTGATGCACAAAACAGAAAAACATCAGCTCTCTGCGAAGAATCTGTTAAAATTTAACTAAAACCCATTAGTTAATAATTGAAATAACTCACTGCTGCATGTGCAAATAAATCATGAACTGATTTATCTTGTTAAACAAACTATAAAATTGAAGAAAATCCTCTTTATAATGATGCACGAGGAAGAAAAACACCAGCTCTCTGTGAATCTGTTAAAATGCGACTACAACCATAACTTGGCTTTTTAAAAGGTGCTATATAAATTGAAGGTATTATTATTTTTCATAATAATGTGTTTAGCTTTTAATTTTGTAGTTTTTTTTGTATTATTATATTATTGTAGTCTTTCTACTTTTATACTTAGTGGTATATCTCTTATGTTGGCATTTGTGATATGGACGACAAAGAAATAATGTGCAAATGGCATGAATTTTGCATTCATGTGACATCTGCGACAGTGTTAGATAATATAAACATGAACCCACTGGTTCTTGGACCTTATCAGCTGTCAAACTGCACATTAATCCCAGGTCAAATGTTTCATCTTGTTCAACAAACTCTATAAAATTGAAGAAAATCCTCTTTATAATGATGCACCGAGACAGAAACACATCAGCTCTCTGTGAATCTGTTAAAATATGACATGTAAAGGGAACTTAGAAAGATAAATTGAAGTTATTATTATTATTATTATTATATAACGATTGAAATAACTCACCACAACACCACAGACTACAATATTAGTTTAAGGAAATGCACACATATGACATCCCATAATTTAAATGACAGCGTTAGATAATGTGAACATTAACCCACTGGTTCTTGGACCTTATCAGCTGTCAAACTGCACATTAATCCCAGGTCAAATGTTTCATCTAGTTCAACAAACTCTATACAACAAAATAGAAAATCGAAGAAAATCCTCTTTATAATGATGCACCGAGACAGAAACACATCAGCTTTCTGTGAATCTGTAAAAATATGACCACAACTATTAGATAACCTTTTATTTTTAAGATAAATTGAAGTTATTATTATTATATAACGATTGAAATAACTCACTGAAATAACCCTAACAACAGTGACTGTTGTTGCATATGCGGATATATTGTATTGGGTTTGAACAGACTCACACACACAATATTAGTTGAAAGAAATGCACGTAGACATCCCATAATTTAAAACCCATAATTTAAATGACAGCGTTAGATAATATAAGCATGAACCCACTGGTTCTTGGACAACAAACTGCACATTAATCCCAGGTCAAATGTTTCTTCTTGTTCAACAAACTCTATAAAATTGAAGAAAATCCTCTTTATAATGATGCACCGAGACAGAAACACATCAGCTCTCTGTGAATCTGTTAAAATATGACCGCAACTATTAGATAACCTTGTATTTCTAAGATAAATTGAAGTTATTATTATTATATAACGATTGGAATAACTCACTGTTGCATATGCAGATAAATTGTAATTGGGTTTGCACAGACTCACACACACACACCACAACAATATTAGCTTAATGCACACATATGACATCCCATAATTTAAATGACATTGTTAGATAATATAAGCATTGACCCACTGGTTCTTGGACAACAAACTGCACATTAATCCCAGGTCAAATGTTTCATCTTGTTCAACAAACTCTATAAATATAAATATAAAATAAATATAATATAAAAGTAAATCATCTTTATAATGATGCACCGAGACAGAAACACATCAGCTCTCTGTGAATCTGTTAAAATATGACCACAACCATTAGATAACCTTTTGCTTTTCACTGTAAAGAGACCTTAAAAAGATAAATTGAAGTTATTATCATTATATAACGATTGGCATAAGTCACTGTTGCATATGCAGATATATTGTACTGGGTTTGCACAGACTCTCTCTCACACACACACACACACACACACACACACACACACACACACACACACACACACACCACAACAATATTAGCTTAATGCACACATATGACATCCCATAATTTAAATGACAGTGTTAGATAATATAAGCACTGGTTCTTGGACAACAAACTGCGCATTACCCCCGTCAGATGTAACCCAGGTATAGCCTATATATATACCATAATAACCTTACCTGAGTGGGGCATGGTGATGGTGTCGTTCACGTTGGCGGCGCCCACGTTGTAGATGACCACGGCCGAGGCGTTGTGACTCGCGGCGTGGCGGATTTTGTCCTTGTAGGTGCAGTTTCCCCGGGCGATCAGCGCTATCCAGGCCCCGCCACCACCACCAGCAGCAGCGCCGGGCAGCGGCTGCGTGAAGCGGGTGTTGGGGTCGCAGGCCTGGCGGTCGTTCGGGGCCGCGGGCAGGACCACCGCCCCCTTGGCGTCCCTCTTCGGGGAGTGCTCCCCGTAGCGGCCGCACTCCGTCTTCTCGGTGCGGAGCTCCGCGGTGGCCGGGTCCGTGTAGGTGATGTTGACGAAGGCGGTGTACCACTCCTCCCGCTCGGCCACGGTGAAGTCCAGGCACAGCAGGTGGACGAAGCAGAAGGAGAGCAGCCACGTCGAGAGGGCCAGGCTGCGGCAGGCCGCCACCAGAGAGCCCGGGGCCATGGTTGCTGAGCCTCCGGCCGGGGAGAGAGCAGCAGCAGCGGCGGCGGCGGCGGCTCGGTGGCTCGGTCGGTCGGAGGAGCCGCGGTAACGGTCGGTAACGGCTACTACCTACTCCACCATGCTAACCAGACAACCGCCAGACCTGGTTATAAATTTTAATCCGCCTTTGCTTCGTCTCCTTTTCCTTTGCAATTTCACCCCCTCATTTCTTTGCTCCGTGTTTTTATTTTTATCCTTCACCCTCCTCCTCTTCCTCCTCTTCTCCGTGCAGTCTGGGGCCGTTGACTCGCTGTTTTGGTAAGGAACCGGAAGCTGCTGGGCGAGAGACAAGGAGGAGGCCTTTCCGTCAAAATAAAAGCACCAAGCTAATACAATGCGGTGAAACTCTTTGATTTAGGGAATATAATTTACAAGAAAGCCCAAAAAGAGCCATTAAGTTAACATTTTTGCTTCTATTGTATTACAAGTTAATGTCTATTTTATACGTTTTTTATTTTGGTGAGCCTCCGGCCGGGGAGAGAGCAGCAGCAGCGGAGGCTCGGTCGGTCGGAGTAGCCGGGGTAACGGTTACTACCTACTCCACCATGCTAACCAGACAACCGCCAGACCTGGTTATAAATTGTAATCCGCCTTTGCTTCGTCTCCCTTTCCTTTTCAATTTCACCCCCTCATTTCTTTGCTCCGTGTTTTTATTTTTATCCTTTGCCCTCCTCCTCCTCTCTCCACTCGCTGCTGTTTTGGTAAGAACCGGAAGCTGCTGGGCGAGAGAGACCAGAGAGGCCTTTCTGTCAAAATAAAAGCACCAAGCTAATAAAATGCGGTGAAACTCTTCAGGAATAAGGAATTTCAGGAATATAATTTACAAGAAAGTCCCAAAGAGCAATTAAGTTCACATTTTGCTTCTATTATATTACAAGTTAATGTCTATTTTATACGTTTTATGTTGGTGAACACTTTTACTTTGGTGGATTTTGTGATTTCCGGTTCCGCTAGAAAAATTCGGAGTTAACAGACGAAAAGCAGCTAATGCTAACCAGACAACGACCAGACCTAGCTGGGAGGGGGGGTTATTCAATTTTAATCCACCTTTTTCTTTTCTTCTACTTTTCCTTTTCACTTTCACCCCCTCATTTCTTCGCTCCGTGTTTTTATTTCTATCCTTCGCCCTCCTCCTCCTCTCTCCGTGCTTTCAGCCGCTCCGCTCCGCCGGTAGAGCCGCTGCCTCCATTGCAGCCGCCGTCACCGAGGACAAAACAACAAACACCCACGGGAGAAGCGTGAACACACAAACACAAACACACACACGGCTCCAGGCGAAACGAACCGCGGGGACAACGAGACCAAATCACGAAGATAAAGAAGATGAAGAATAAGTGAAACACCGGGGTGGTGTTTGTTGTTTCTTTTCTTTTTTGTTAGGTTAATAATGGAGAATATTTCCCTGTTAGCTCCGCAGCGCAGGCCCGATAAGCTGCATTGTTTTGACTGGGCCACAACACATCCGGTTAACGTCTCGTCAAAATAAAAGCCACAGATGTTCCTCTGAAAAGCTTTAAAGGGATAGTTCACTCAAAATTCAAATTGCACTCATCTACTCACCCTCATGTGGACTAAGGGCTGGGAGAAGTTTCAGAGTCCTCCGTGGCTTCTCTGAGTTACAGGGGGTCTCGGCGTAGCAGTGCATGTCCATACAACGGTTGCAAATGGATACCAACTGTCTTCGTAACAAAAAGACACACCAAAAAACATCCAAATACCTCCATGCTGCTCGTATGTAATGTCCGTCTTGTATTGAAGCCCCAAAATGCGAAATTGTTCCGAAAAAAATTAAATAAGTCTATATTTCAAGCTTGTTTGTAGCGGAAGCTCCTCTGGTTCGTCCAATTTGGATGGACCAGGAAGAGGAGCTTCCGCTACAAACAAACTTGAAATATAGACTTATTTAATTAAAACATTACATACGAGCAGCATGGGGGTATTTGGATGTTTTTTGGTGTGTCTTTTTGTTATGAAGACAGTTGGTATCCATTTGCAACCGTTATATGGACATGCACTGCTACGCCGAGACCCCCTGTAACTCAGAGAAGCCACGGAGGACTCTGAAACTTCTCCCAGCCCTTAGTCGACATGAGGGTGAGTAGATAATGAGTGAAATTTCAATTTTGGGATAGTTCAACATTTTTTGGGCAAATTCGCCTATTGCCATAATCCCGATAGTCATAGTCAGTTACCTTTATCGATTCGACGCATGTTGTTTTGAGATCGGTGGGGCAGAGACGCGAGCTGCTCAGGGAAAACTGACCGTCCCTCAAACTCATCAGATACACAATCCAACAACTCCAAAACGCTCTCGTGGACAAGTTGTGACCTGCACATTCACCACACTATGAAATAATCATGTATAATTATGTAGCTATGTAACATTACAACACAATCGACACATGAAGCATACACTGGGAACTACTAGCAGCTAGTGTTGTTGAATGATGTTATGGATGTAATTGAATTTTCTTTTAATAAACTTTTATTTTTGAAACGGAAACATCTATTTTTTCATTCTCGTAAGAACACCCACCTTTCTAGCCTCTCATATGGCTGAAGGAAAGCCACAATGTAATATTAAATATTTTCATCTTTCAGCCGAAATATCAAATATTTCCAATTTCTGTCTCTCAAAAAAATAGTACATTGTTTGATACAATGAAAACAAGAGAAAATTGAACACATCTCCTGTTATAAAAGACAATTTACTAATTTATTTGCATTAAGATCAAATAAATAAGTTGCATCCATCCCTCAAGCCAGCTACCATCATGTAGGGCTTTTAAAAAAAATTTAATTAATATAAAATTACCCATGAAATACCAGTCATCATGCCCATTGGTACAGATCCTCTTTCTATCCTAGTAATTTTTATTTTATGAATGTTATTAAATATGAACGTTAAGCTTTCATCATCTTTTGTTAAATGTATTGTGTTGTCTGGTGTCTGGACCCGAGTCCGTAATAAAGTTTAACACAACATTACGTACTAGAATCCCACTGATGCGCGACTATTCTTTTATTTTGAAATGCCACATGTGCAACTTCCGCTCTGAACGCGTCAGCTCTGTTTACACTGGCAGCGAGCAGCGCCACTCTGCGGGCCGGCAGAAGAACCGCTGCTCCACTTCAACGATGATACAAGACTTGTTAATTAAGTAAAAATTAGCACTACGACATTATAAGAATATTCCAATACCAGTGAAAATGAAGCATTTAAAAAAGATACATTTAAATATTGATCATAACATTCACTTTAAATCAAAGTTAAACTCTTATCATCTTTATTTTTGCTTATATACTTGGGGTTGTCCTGTAAAGTTTATTATTTCTCTCTTAAAGTGGTAGAAAATATAAAAACCTTTGAAAAAAAAAATGCAGTCCAGCTTTGAATTTCTGCTATTTTTGTTGAGCCACAACAGCATTTTGATCCACTGAAGTGACAGTAACTTCACTGCAATTTGATTAACTACAAATTTCCTTGTTAAATTGCAGCAGAAACCAAAATAAATACTGAACTTATAAGGTCTCAAAGTGGCTCTAAACTCTAAAATGTAAGATTTTTTTCACCACCATGTTTGCATATTCTTCAATAAATGTCTGTTTAATTGGAAATAATCACAGTTGTCTTGGTTTCTCACAGTCTGGAATAAATCAAGGAGCTCATCGGCCTCAAGTATCAATTATTATCATACTAATAATCAACTTAATGAATTAAAATTTGACATTAAAGAAAGACTCAAGTATTCATTTATTGCAGAAACATGTTTGTAAATCAAACAGCTGCAACCTCTGTCAGCAGCACACAGGCTCCTTAAAATAACATGTACATTCATATAATATTAGATGACACACACTTTAACCTGATAAAACAAACATCATTCATCATTAAACAAACTGTACAGGAGCTAAACAAACATCCGTGTGTGTGTGTGTGTTCATCCATAGCTGCCGTCCGGTGGTCTGTACAGTTTGGGGAAGGTGAGGAGCTGGACGCTGCTGAAGGCGAACTTCCTGCTGCCCACGTTCTTCTGCACGTTCTCCAACCTGCAGCCGTCCCTGCACACACACACACACACACACACAGGTGCAGACATACATGTGTTAAGTATAGATGTAAGGTATTTGTCATTAAGACCAGAAACCGACAGCAAGTGCAAACAAAAAAAGAAAGAAAAAGAAAAAAGGTATGGTAACTCTTTAATTTACAGGCCCCTAATTACGTGATAATGTCAAGAAATAACGATTGATTGTGTAGAAATAGCCCAGAAATACAATTAATTGTTATTTCTAGGCTATTTCTTGACATTACTACGCAATTAATTGTTATTCCTTCACTATTTCTTGACATTACTATGCAAATAATTGTTATTTCTAGGTTATTTCTTGGCATTACTATGCAATTAATTGTCATTTCTTCGCTATTTCTTGACATTACTCCGCAATTAATTGTAATTTCTTGGCTATTTCTTGACATTATCACTTAATTAACGGCCTGTTAATTAAAGGGTTACCAAAATCAAATGAACAGAAGAAACACAATAAACAGTCAAATTATAAAATAATAAATAAAAGTTACAAATAACAAATAAATAACAGTAAACAAACAATAACATTGGGCCTGGTCCAAAGAACCACTAGCACAAACAGATTTGTCAACGATCAGATCTTATGAGCCGTGTTTCCAGTGTTCCCAATGTTCCCAGTGTCACCAATGTTCCCAATGTTCCCAGTGTCCCCAATGTTCCTAATGTTCCCAGTGTTCCCAATGTTTCCAGTGTTCCTAATGTTCCCAGTGTTCCCAATGTTTCCAGTGTTCCCAATGTTTCCAGTGTTCCCAATGTTCCCAGTGTTCCCAATGTTCCCAGTGTCCCCAATGCTCCCAGTGTTCCCAGGATTCCCAATGCTCCCAGTGTTCCCAATGTTCCCAGTGTTCCCAGTCTCCCCAATGTTCCCAGTGCTCCCAATGTTCCCATTGTTCCCAGTGCTCCCAATGTTCCCAAATTTCCCAGTGTCCCCAATGTTCCCAGTGTTCCCAGTGTCCCCAATGTTCCCAGTGCTCCCAATGTTCCCAATGTTCCCAATGTTCCCAGTGTCCCCAATGTTCCCAGTGTCCCCAATGTTCCCAGTATTCCCAATCTTCCCAATGTTCCCAGTGTTCCCAGTGTTCCCAATGTTTCCAATGTTCCCAGTGTCCCCAATGTTCCCAGTATTCCCAATCTTCCCAGTGTTCCCAATGTTCCCAATGTTTCCAATGTTCCCAGTGTTCCCAATGTTTCCAATGTTCCCAGTGTCCCCAATGTTCCCAGTATTCCCAATCTTCCCAGTGTTCCCAATGTTCCCAATGTTTCCAATGTTCCCAGGGTTCCCAGTGTCCCCAATGTTCCCAGTATTCCCAATGTTCCAAATGCTCCCAGTGTTCCCAGTGCTCCCAGTGTTCCCAGTGTTCCCAGTGCTCCCAGTGTTCCCAGTCTGCCTGGTCTACTGGTACTTGGCCAGCAGTATGACCAGGCTGAGGATGAGCCACAGCACCAGCAGGTGGGACGTCACCAGCAGGAACGCCACCGGGTACAGGTGTCTTCTGGGAGCTTTGGGGGCCAAGCACAGCGGCAGCCAGGAGCCCTGGAGCCCAGAGGGGCACTCACACCCCGGCTCTAACCCAGAGACAGTGAGCCCCGGCTGGGCATAACAGCCCAGCATCTGGCCCCAGGACAGACGAGACCTGGAGGGGGAGGAGGAGGAGTGTGTGTGTGTGTGTGTGTGTGTGTGTGTGTGTGTGTGTGTGTGTGTGTGTGTGTGTGTGTGTGTGTGTGTGTGTGTGTGTGTGTGTGTGTGTGTGACAGGGAGGTGATGGAGAGAAGAGAAAGAGACACAGGAGAAAAGAGAAAAAAAGAAAGTGATGGAAATAAGAGAGGAAGTAAAAAAAAAAAAAAAAGGAGAGTGGAAAAAGAAACGGAAAAAGAAGTTAAACAGAAAATGTTCAGCAACATAAAATAAGGAGGAAAGGAAAGGAAAGGAAAGGAAAGGGAGGAAAGTAAAGGAGAACAGGAAAGGAAAGGAAAGGAAAGGAAAGGAAAAGAAAAGAAAGGAAAGGGAGGAAGGTAAAGGAGAAAAGGGAAGGAAAGGAAAGGAAAGGGAGGAAAGGAAAGAAGAAAAGGGAAGGAAAGGAAAGGAAAGGAAAGGAAAGGAAAGGAAAGGAAAGGAAAGGAAAGGAAAGGAAAGGAAAGGAAAGGGAGGAAAGGAAAGGAAGGGAAAGGAGAAAAGAGAAATGAAAGGAAAGGAAAGGAGAGGACAAAGGAGAGAGGAAAGGAACTGAGGAAAGGAGAGGAGATGAGAAAAGGAAAGGAGAGGAAAAGAAAGGAAAGGAAAGGAAAGGACAAAGGAGAGAGGAAAGGAAAGGAAAGAAGGACAGGGGAGGAGAGGAGAGGAGAGGAGAGGAGAGGAGAGGAGAACACAGATACACACCTCCTCATGCAGTCCAGTGCGGTGCTGAAGTGCTGCTGGCTCAGTGTGTGTCTCTCCCGCAGCAACACACACTGCTCCAGCGTCACCGACATCGCCGTCCGGTCCTTCGCACTCTTACAGCTCGTCAGGCGGACGCCGCTCACTCTACGACACACCTGCACACACACACACACACACACACACACACACGGGTCAGTTGTTAACATCTGGCAGCAGCAGCAGCAGCACAAACATCTGTAACGACTGAAAGAGAAGCTGTCGTCACCATGGCAGCGACCCACAGGACCTCCACGTTCTTCCTCTTCCTCGCCTCGATGCAGCGATCCAGAGACGACAACAAGTCTGGCAGAGACTGGAGCCCAGCTGGAGGGGAGGGGAGAAAGAAAGAAAGAAAGAAAGAAAGAAAGAAAGAAAGAAAGAAAGAAAGAAAGAAAGAAAGAAAGAAAGAAAGAAAGAAAGAAAGAAAGAAAGGGGGAGGAAAGGGGGGGGGAGAAAAAAAGAAAGGAAGAGGGGGGAGGAGAGAGATCATCATGAATCTAATGTTTGCAAGTGATGATGTCGCTAGCGAATGATTCAAGATTCAAAAAACTTTATTCATCACATAGTGACAGGGCTCAAAACAACACATTTAAACCAATGAGACGTGTTTGTTTTGCTTTACGTTTATGTTTTGAGCTCTGTCACAATGTGATGGACAATAAAGTTTTTTGAATCTTGAATCATTAGTTGGTTTGTGAACTTTGAACTTTTATCTGGCCTCTAGATGTCATTGCATCTCAGTCGGTTTGGGGCTAAAAACAGGTGATCTAAATAGACGAGTTGCTCCCTCACGTGATCGGATCGTGACCAGTTTTCGGTTTATTTAAACTCACTGATCGGAGATCGGTGTAAAGCCTGTAAACCAGGGCTATTCAATTGGCGGCCCGCGGGCCACATCCGGCCCCAACCCGATGTCCGAGTGGCCCGGCTCGTGCCCCCTCCCCTCCCAAAAAAAAAAAAAAAAAAAAGACACAGAGGGAAACACGTTTTGCGAGAACTCAAAATCCCTACTGCAGTTCAGACAGTGAATGCACCACTCAACGCAGCCTAGCAACACGCAACCCACCCACCCAGTCAGTGCGTTGTTTTGAAAGTTACCGGTAGAACCGAGGCTTGGTCGGTCAGCTGCTCTCCAGAAACACCGTGTCGGGCCACAGCCGCTCGTCACGGAGCGGGAGGCTTCGCCGCGGCGGACGCAGAGGCCGAGGCCGAGGCTGCCCTCCGTGGTGCTGTGGTGCTACAGGTCAGCGAGAGACAAGTCTCCCCGTCCGTCCGGGACCGACGGACCTCACACTCCCCACCGGGCCGCTGTGGCACGACACGGTGTTTCTGGAGAGCAGCTGACCGATCCTCAGCCCTCCCATCAGCCAACAATAAACCGTCCACCAGTCTCTCCACTCCTTTCAGCCCCACATGAGCACTGTCCACGCAGTGACAGCACGCCACGCTCCGTTGTCCTTTTTTTTTCTTTTTGAATGAAGTAACCAATAACAGTAACTTGATTAGGATAGCTACTTTTCAAAGAAATAATCCGTAATCAAATACTTTCCCAGAGTAATTTGCCCCAAATGGCTTTTTGCTCCTTGTTTTTCACCAATCAAAATATGTTAGAAAATAAATATTTGTTCATCTTTAGGCCTAATTTTAAGACTAGGCTACATTTAGTGATTTACATAACCCCCTGCTGTAAACCTCAGTGGAAACTCAGACAGTAGGCCTCAGGAAACTTTTAGTTCCTAAAAAAAACCTCCAATTCAAAGCATTAACAGCTAAACATTTACTACTACTATACTACTTTTATTGACTTATTCTCTTTTTTCTGGCTGTGTAGATTTGTTTTTAATAGCTAATGCTGGGTTTTAAAAATGCCCCTCATTTGTCATAACCTTCTTGACCGCTCAAAATGTCCGGCCCAGCTTAAGGTCTCGGTTTTAAAATCTGGCCCCACTGAATTTGTAATTGAATAGCCCTGCTGTAAACGGTGACATCACCGGTCAGCCTCACCTGTGTCAGGAAGCATCTCTCTGAGTCGGCTGCAGTAAACCTTCAGACGCTCACAGCTCTGATGGTTCAGCCTCTCCTGCAGCGAACTGTCTCCAAACCTGACAACACACACACAGATTCTTATAATCAAATTCTTAATATGTTTTGTTTTTTTTAGCTCATTGTACACCTATACCAGCTTATTATAACGTCCTGCAAAGGGAGGACTTAATTCACCCTTTGTTGGCCTTCTGATTGGTCTGCTGATCCACCAATCAGATTCAACCCTGGGGTGAAACCGTATGAAACGAGCGAGGTAGACAGCAATATTTTTGGCAAAAACTACTACTTTTAAATTTTTCGATGTGGTTAAAAGGTGTACTGTAACGTTACCGTTTGCTAACGTCTTTTGAACTTTGTGAATTTTTGCGAGGAGAAACAGGAGATCGGCAGAGATTACGCGTTAGCTGGTAGCTAACGTTAGCTAGCGTAGTTAGTTTGCTAGCTAGCTATTGTGACTGACCAAAACAATGATTTTTCACCACTTAAAAGTCAGGGTCAGGTAATGCCCGTTCAATCGCTCTTTAGCCACGTCGGTCTTCTATCACGGACGCCATTTTTCTGATATGTAAGTTAATTCAAATTTTCCTTACAAGCAATTTTAATCTGCCTACTTTTCAATGGTTTCCAATAGGAGTTAACCCTTCCATGATTGAGTGTTTGCTGTTTTCGGTACTTTTTCTGTGTATTAAGGTAATTAAAATAATTTTGCCAGTAAAAAAAAAAAAAAAAAAATTCTAAAATTTGTATATTTATTTCTCAACAACATCACAACTCCTCAGCCTTAAAGAGTATTTTATGTTGGGTAATGATTGGGCAGTGATTTTCAATTCAAATCAATCAAAATAGTCTTTCAATGAAATAAAATATCAAATAGTTTATGAGACTTTATAAGTTTTCAAGTGACGGATGGTGGTGGTGTGTGTGTGTGTGTGTGTGTGTGTGTGTGTGTGTGTGTGTGTGTGTGTCACCTCTCAGCCAGACTCTGCTGCTGGTTGATGCCGATGTTGAACAGAACCGGATGAACTCGTATCAAACTCCCCTCTTTCAGTTCCTGCGGCAACGACCCGAACGTCTCCGGGGGCAACGGCACCTCGACGACAAAACTGCCCCTGGTTGGAGACAAACACACACACACACACACACACACTCAGTTTTAAGGTCTACTGTGTGTGTTTGAGTGTGTGTGTGTGTGTGTGTGTTTCTTCCCACCATGATCCCCGGAGCGTCGGCAGCAGCTCGTCCGGTTCGTCCGATTTGGCCGCGGTGACGGTGAACGCCACGTCGCTCAGGTCGGACACGCCCACCTCCATGTCCTCCAGCATCCCCACCTCGTCACCTGACACACACACACACACACACACACACACACACACACACACACACACAGTAGACCTTAAAACTGAGTGTGTGTTTGTCTCCAACCAGGGGCAGTTTTGTCGTCGTATGTGTGTGTGTGTGTGTGTGTGTGTGTGTGTGTGTGTGTGTGTGTGTGTGTGTGTGTGTGTGTGTGTGTGTGTTACCGTAGGTGCTGAGCAGACTCTCGAACTGAGCCAAGACTCCGACGGAGTGAAGCTGCAGCAGGAAATCTGGATCCTCCAGGCCACCGTAGAACTTCAACATGAAGCCACAGACCAGAGCTGAGAGCTGGGGGAGGGGGCGGGGGGGATAAAGGTGGAGAGAGAGAGGGGGAGCGAAAGAAAGAAAGAAAGAAAGAAAGAAAGAAAGAAAGAAAGAAAGAAAGAAAGAAAGAGGGGGAAGAGAGAGGGAGAAAAAGAAAGAAAGAGGGGGGAGAGAGAGGGGGAGGGAAAGAGGCAGAAAAGACAGAGAAAAGAAAGGAAGAAAACATAAGAAAGAATGACAGACAGAAAGACAGAGGAACGAAAGAAAGAAAGAAAGAAAGAAAGAAAGAAAGAAAGAAAGAAAGAAAGAAAGAAGGGGGGGAAGAAAGAAAGACAGAAAGAGAGGAAGGAAAGAAAGAAAGAAAACATAAGAAAGAAAGAAAGAAAGAAAGAAAGAAAGAAAGAAAGAAAGAAAGAAAGAGGGGGGAGAGAGGGGGGGAGAAAGAAAGAAAGAAAGAGAGACAGGGAAGGAAGGAAGGAAATAAAGAAAGATGGGGGAGAGAGGGGGCGACTTTAACAAAGTGTAGAAAGAATCAATCCTCTGATTGACAGCGATCTAACTGATCGATTCCTTCACATCATATGGATCCAGTTTTTCTGACTAACTGATTGATTGATCAGTGATCAGCTGATCGGTTCCTCCCTCACCGCCTGGCTGAAGACGGCGTGTCTCCTCTGGACGACCTGATTGGCCGGCCCCCGGTCGACGGTCGTTGCCACGGCGCCCTGCAGGATCACGAAGGTCATGGCGGCGCGCGCCTTCGCCACGGCCTCGCGCACGCAGTCCCGGAGCGTGACCACCAGGGGGAGCAGCTGCTCCTGCCAGGAGCAGGAGGAGGAGGAGGAGGAGGAGGAGGAGGAGGAAGGAGACGCTGCAGGACACACACACACAGAGTGAGGACGAGAAACACAACAACAACAACAACAAAAAAACGCTGAGTCATGCTTTGTGATGTCACACCGGAGTGAGAGTTCGATTCCCCCGTGGACCCCTGCTGCTGCTGCTGCTGCTGCTGCTGCTGCTGCTGCTGCTGCTGCTGCTGCTGCTGCTGCTGCTGCTGCTGCTGCTCGCGCCCCTGCAGCCGGTCGACCATGACCACGATGCAGTTGAGGCTCTTGGCGACGTTGGCCCACGCCCTGTCCTACACACACACACACACATAGGGGGAGAGAGAGCAGGGAGAGAAAGAAAGAAAGAAAGAAAGAAAGAAAGAAAGAAAGAAAGAAAGAAGGAAATGAGGTAAAGAAAGAAAGAAAGAAAGAAAGAAAGAAATGAGGTAAAGAAAGAAAGAAAGAAATGAGGTAAAGAAAGAAAGAAAGAAAGAAAGAAAGAAAGAAAGAAAGAAAGAAAGAAAGAAAGAAAGAAATGAGGTAAAGAAAGAAATGAGGTAAAGAAAGAAAGAAAGAAAGAAAGAAAGAAAGAAAGAAAGAAAGAAAGAAAGAAATGAGGTAAAGAAAGAAAGAAAGAAAGAAAGAAAGAAAGAAAGAAAGAAAGAAAGAAAGAAAGGAGCGTGTTAAGACTGTTGATGATGTCTCTTTTTATACAACCTTAAATTTTCGAAATAAAGGCTTAATAATAATTAGTGTCCGGGCAACTTTAAAAATTCCTACCAAACCAACGGTAGATGCTACAGTGTTGAAACTTCACCACAATGTAGCCTCAATACTGCTGAAACTTTTGTCCACTTAAACACTCTGTTTTTTTCAATAACTGTAAAACTTTTAAAATGTATCTCCTCCCACAATTTTTGCTCAATTGACACCAAACTTGCTACAGAGCATCTCCAGACCGTCCTCCACAAAACTTGTTTCTCTGATTTTTGATTAAGCAAAAATTGAGCCTACAGTGCATGAAAACGTTTGACTGTAAATACTACTGTAAACATATACCATCAAATTCTTGATAAATACATTTTCAATCTTCCTGAAAAAAAATGACAATATTCTGGAGTCATGGTTGATGAAGTTTGGCAAATATCAGAATTTTATCTCAAAAACTGAATTTTTGAGAACATTTTGAATTCTGCTCTCATGGGAACAACTGCAGTCAATGTGAGAGTGGAATTTATAAACATCATATTTTCTCTTATGAAGCAAAACACTTATCATTAAAAACAAATCACCAACATTTCCATGCTGTCAAGATGCAATTTATGTATTATCAGATTTTTGTTTAGATGACTGAATTTCAGAAATTTTGACCATTTCATCACAACAGCTGCCCGGGCACTGGCTCACCTGAGTGGATAAATAAAGCTACACAGCAGGTCTCACTACCAGCTAATTAGCTCAGCGAGTTAGGAGCTGGTTCTTGGTGTCAGAGGTTGTGAGTTCGAGACCCAGCAAGGGTGATGATGATGATGATGACAGATCAAAATCTCAGTTGTCCTCAACACGAAACACAAGACAGTTGTACTGATGGTGGCATCACAGCAAGCCTCTAAATTTAAAAATCCAAATAGCTTGGACTGGACCATGTGCGAAGGCTCCTAACATCTTAGAGTCATAGTAGATGTTTGACAAATACATATCATTATTTTACCTCAAAAACAGATTTTTCTTTTTACTGTGGTTTCAAATCTGCCTGCACGACAGTGAATGGCTTACTCAATTTGTGAAGCCACTGTTAAATGCCACTAGTCAATTAGCTCAGTGCGATAGATAATGGTCTTTGGTTCCTGAGGTTGTGGGTTCAATCCTCATCTGGTGCAAATTGAACATTATAAGGTCAACTGTCTTGTCTTCCTATTCTCCTGTTTGTTGCTTAGAATTGCCTAAATTTGCACAAAAGTAGCCCGGACCCGACCCATCGCTGCGCAGCAGCTATAATTCCAGGTTTAAACCCTGCCAGAGATTTTTCTCCCCAGACTATTCTGGCCCTGATGAAACTTCAGTACTTGAAGTAACAACATGGCAACTCATACCCAGACTGCCAACAGATGACAGACTGTCCACCACAGTGGCTGTGAGTCCTGCAGATTTTAGTTTCATTCCTTAAAGCAGTACTAAAGAACTTTCAGTTTTGGTTGAGTTTGGCGGCGCCTGTGGACCAAAGCGGTAGTGTTTTGCCTGAAGGAAGACTCCATTTCCCATGAACACTAGCGTGAAGCCCTGTAAATATCCTGCATTAAAATTAACAGAAGACATAAAAACTAAGTTTCTGTTTCCAGTGGATCATTTCAAAGTGAAAACACAAACATAATCCATTGCTAAAGTGCCGTTTTGCCTGTTCCCTCCTTGTTGTGACTCGCAAAAGTGAAAGTGAAACTTAAGTGAGAGCAGGGTTCCTACCATGCTCCTCAAAGCTGCTTAGTGCCAGAGAAAGAGATACAGACCCCCTCAGGCCACGACAGAGGTGTCATTTGGTTGGTTGGTTTAAATCAGATCTTTCTTCTACAAGGAGTTGGTGCAGCTACAGGTTGGCGCCTTTAATCATATATACTCTATTTGGACTTATTCATGCCCCCCCCCCCTGTGGAGCAATGTTACAATGATCTGCCATTAAGCTTCTAAATGCAAAGTAGGTTTCCCTTGTGCAATATACTCAGGCACTTTACTCTAGTTCAGTGCAACAAACTTGTGCAATACACTTAATTTATTTACCTGACTGTTTTTCTTTTAAATTGGTTATTCTATCTCATTTGCATATTTTAACACATACCACATGCCACATACAGTGCTGCTGCCTTGTTTGAGTTGTATATATGTATAAATGTTTGTCTTGCTAAGTTTGGTGACTGTAAGAACTGAATTGCCCTTCTGGGACAAACAAACCATTGTTAATATCAAGAGAAAATATGGTCAAACATCACATCAATCACACAATCACGCTCTTCCTTATGTATCAGCGTGAAGGAAGGTAAGACAGCACCTGATCCTCGTTTAGAAGTGATGCTGTTTGCTCCGCCTTCACTGGAGCCACTGACCAGCAGCTGCTCATGGTTAGCTCATTAGCATCCTTTATAAGCCTCCATCGTTCACTGTATCTTCAGTGTCGGCTTTCAATATGATGTCTGCACAGGTTTTTTGGGGGTAAGTAGTGCTGACTCTTGTGTAGCCTTTTGTTTTCTTGTTGGTGAAGTTTTTTCATTCTGTTGTCTTGTTTTTAAAACTGTTTCAGGGCTTCCCTCTTTGCTCTGCTGGCTGTGAGTGTACACTGTGGCCCTGTCAAAAAAGGTAAATGACTTGTCCCTGTTTTTAAACTGTTGTATGATTGTTTAAATTCACTTCTGATGAACCTTTCTTGTTCTCAGGCAACGACCCCTCAGGCTTCTATGGTGGTGGTCACACAAACGACTATGGCTATGGCGCTTCTTCTGGCTCCTATGCGCCTGGAGATGCGTCGTACAATGCTCCTGCTGAAGTTGTCTCCAGAGGATCTTACCAACCTGAACCTCAGCCTGCTGTTCATAGAGCGCCAGCTGCACCTGCTGCATTCGGCTCTGTTTCAGGACCTGCTGAGTCAGGACACGGCAGCGAGCGACGGCCTTTTGGCGCTGCACCCCCAGGAGCTGCTCATCACCCTGGTTCTCGAGGTAACAAATGTTAAACTTTGTGGACAACAGTGGAAAGAAACTACTGTAAACATGAGTTTTGATGCCATGTAGGCAACTGTAGTCTACTTGCCAGCCCATAGGGCCCCATTGTGAACCCGGAAATGTTGAGTACCCCAAAGTTTTATGTTGGAAATAGATAGTATGGGTCCCCAGTATTCAGAAACTGCCGGATGCTAACTTGTATATATTGGGCAATTAGCACAATTGACATAATTAGCATTAATTAGCATATTTTGCCTATATGGGCAATATTTCAACAAAATTGACTTGGCTGATCTGGGCAATATTGGAGTGGTTTTAGGGGTTATTGATGATGCTGAATCCATTTCTGCCATTTTCAAAATTCAAAATGGCTGTCTAAACCAGAAGTGACCAGATTTTAACCGCCAGTGGGCCGATTTTGATGGATTTCAATCTGGTCACTTCCGGTTTAGACAGCCATTTTGGATTTTGAAAATGTCAGAAATGGATTCAGCATCATCAATAACCCCTAAAACCCCACTAATATTGCCCAGATCAGCCAAGTCAATTTTGTTGAACTATTGCCCATATAGGCAATTATGCTAATTGTGCTAATTGCCCAATATATATATAAGTTAGCATCCGGCAGTTTCTGAATACTGGGGACCCATACTATATATTTCCAGAGGTGGGTAGAGTAGCCAAAAATTGTACTCAAGTAAGAGTACTGTTACTTTAGAATAATATGACTCAAGTAAAAGTAAAAAGTATTGTCACCCTGTGTTACTTGAGTAAGAGTAAAAAGTAATGGGTGAAAAAACTACTCAAGTACAGAGTAACTGTCGAGTAACCTCTTTTATTTATCAGGTCAAATAATGTCAAATAATGCACATGATGCATGCACAAAAATATATTATGGCAATGATCATTTTCAGAGCCGGAGAATTCCCTTAGACAACTGAAACAGTTTATAATAAACAATAATAAATAAATAAATAATATAATAACATAAATAATAAATAAACATAAATAAAAAAAATACATTAAAATAAAAATAAATTAATAACAAAACAATGGGCTCAATAGTAGAGGTACAGTTGAGGTTACAAAGAACAAGTTTCTAAAAACCATAGAACACTCAACACAGAACAGTGGGCTCCATAGGCACTGCAGAGATTACTGTACAATGAATAACAAGAACAACAACAAGGCAGTCTCTGAGTGACCAATACATTTCCTTCCTTCCTTCCTTCCTTCCTTCCTTCCTTCCTTCCTTCCTTCCTTCCTTCCTTCCTTCCTTCCTTCCTTCCTTCCTTCATTCATAACACTGTGTGTATGTAGGTGTGTGTAAGTGCATGTTCACTCCATAAAGTGACCGTTAATCTTCAACAACAGCTGGCTCTCAAGATTTTCACTCTGAAGCTGTGACCTTTTAGCTGTGTACAGGAGGCCTGCATGACTAAACAGCCTCTCACAGGCGGCAGACGCTGGGAGGGCTGTATTCAACTTTAGTGAGAGCCTCTTCACTTCAGGAAAAGAATGGAGAAGGTCCATACCTCCAGGTGACGTACAGGAGAGGTACCTCTCTAGCTCTCCTGTCTTTGATTGCCCTTCTCCCATGGATGCAAAGAAATCGTCCTCATCTGAATGACTGCTGTTGGTTTGAGGTTCCTCATCCAGCTCCAAGTCGGAACCCAGGTGCCCTCTGATGTAGTCGAGGCCTGTGGCAAGATAAATAGTTTTCAAAAGAGTTAGGTTTGTACACTTTTCTTACCCATCTAATATATAGTCTGCTAAGCTGCTGTTTTTTTTTTATATATTAAAACCCTCTGTGTTTATAACTCTTGCTTGTCATCATTTTTCAGTTTTTGTTAACAAAATAAAGTTACAGCCCTCACAATCTCAACAAAAATATGGTTAAATCAATATTTCTCTGACAATATCAATTAAAAATATATGTTCTTATCTTTGTAAATGCAGAATTGATGGCAGAGGTGTTGTACAATACTACTGATTTACACTTGAATTGATTAACATGTACATTTACCAGCTTTTATGATGTTATCGTCAGTAGTCCAGGATGTCCTGAATTTTGGCAATAAAATTGCCGCAGCAATCAACTCCGGCTCTTGCATGATGTCTCCAAAGCGTTTTGTGATCCCACGCTGCAGGGAATCAATGAGACAGCCACACATTTTGCATGAGGCCTGCAACCTTTTCAGCTTGTCCTGCAGCTGATGAAGTGTTGGCAGCAGGAAGCCCATGTGGGCCGATGTTTCCCCTTGGAGGACATTGAGAGCCATCGCAACAGGCTTCATCACTGCAGCGTACTCTGTCAAAAATGCCATCTCAGCTGTATTGAGCCTGTAAAAGATGAAAAGATCAAAATGAGCTTTTAGCAAGTTCTGATACATATATTTATTGTTCATTGTGTGTTCAATGAACATACAAATACAATAATAAAATAGGTTAATAAGAAACTACATTGCATGATATTGAACTTAAGAGAGATGGATTAACATACATTAAATTCTGCCAACTTACATCTTAATCTTCAGTGCCATGCATACATTGCGGATTGCTTTTTCTCCTTGCTCCTTTTGGATGCGCACAATCCTTTCAACTGCGAGGAAGAGGGAGCTCCAACGGGTCTGGTTTGGTCGGAGGAACTGCAACTTACACTCTCGCTCCACAGTTTCAGCTGCTGTGGCTGACCTGCTCGTTTTATTCCACAGAGCATTACATTTTGCAAAAGCTGCTCGAGACAACCTCTTGTATGTTTCATTGGTAGTTCCTGTAACAGTGGTGTCGACTGTTGACACAAGATTTAGGAGATGACATGCACACCTCTGGTGTTTTGGAAGCTGGTACTCAAGTCCAGTGTCATCATCCAAAATGGCAGAAACGTCTTGATATTCCACCTCCAACTCATTTTCATCCTCTGACCCATCATCAATGTTTAAGTCTTTCTCCTCCTGTCCATCAGTGGCCTCGTCCTCTTTCCCGTGTACACCATATATTCGAAACGCCTTTATGAAGTTTGAACCACTGTCTGTGGTTGTCCTGGTAATTTTGTCCCTGATTTGGTATTCGGAATGTATCTCCTCCAATGCTGCAGCAAGGACATCAAATGTGTGTGAGCCTTTGAGGCGTCTGCAGGCCAATGCAGCGGAGTGCCTCTCCAGAGAGTTGTGGTCTATCCAGTGGCAGGTGACACCTAAGTAACTACGCTGTCTGGCAGACCAGCAGTCCGTTGTGGTAGCAACATGGTTGACAGCTTTTAGCTTTTTGATAACTATGCTCTTTATTGTCTTCGCAGCTTCCTGTATTCTACAGCATAATGTTTTCCTTGTTATAACTGTACACTGAGGTTGCAAGCTTTCGATCATGGTTTTGAAAGATGGTGCCTCAACAACAGAAAATGGTTGGTTGGCTTGGCACACAAAATTTAGCACAAGCTTATCGAGTGTTGCCTGTGTTACTCGCCGTGAAGGGACAGTGAAGGAACTTGTGATCTTTGCATTCTTGGTGGGAGGTTCCTCAGCAGAAGACGATCTTCTCTTTCGGTGGGATTCTATCAGGTCTGTGTATTTGGTCAGTTTGGTGGGGTGAACCCTCTGTTGACAGAAAAAAAAATACTTATATACTTGCATACATGTGTAGGGCCTAACACAAAAAAAAGAGTTACTAAAAATACATTTAATTTAAGTTGTATTCACTGAGATCAAGCTTTCACTTGGTTTATTCTGCTTTACTTTTGTCTGTGACCTCTCTCTGTGTGTGTGTGTGTATTCTAATAATGAATTCAAAAGTAGTGTAAAGTGCACTTTTATTTCAATGTTCTGCTGCCATATGAACTTAAGTGCCATAACATTTGTTGTGCAAACACTTTTAACATCAGCCCTTACTTGAAAAATGTATTAAAACAATAAAATTAAAATAAAAACTAGTTCCATTTGATGATCAAAATATGTAAAATATTTAAATAGATGAAATAAAATACATTTTCCTTCCAAAATAACGCTACACACCTGCAGCTGCTGAAGATATGTGAAGATCTAACGTTACAGTAACTATCAGCTGAGCAAAGATCAAAGCGGAGCACCGTGGCTGTGGCTGCACACAGCCTCGCGCTAGAGACTCCAGCAGGAGGAGGGACTGGCTGACTGAGTTAAATTGCCCAGCCCTAATTTTACAGTTATTTCTGATAAACAGGGCTAACGTCAGCCTACAAAGACAGCGGGAAAAAATAAGAGGGGGGGGGGGGGAAAGTACTACTTACCGCAATGTGTTTACGCAAATTCGAAGTTGAACTTTGGTAGGCTGAAACCTCCACTTGTTTCGGAAGACACAAATGGCAACGCATAATGTAGCTGTTTTTTTTTGTTGCCTGGAGTGTGAACATTTCTTTTATGTGGGGCCAGGGGTGTTGTGCCTCCTCCCCTTCTGCTTCTTCGGAATTGCATGCCGTCGCCATCGTTTTGTTTCTGTGCTCTTTTCCGCCTGTTTGCCGCGGGGAGTGTGTGTGCGGTCATGTGATGGCTTAGGCTCTGCCTGATTGGTGAAACGGAGTAGACGTCGCTAGTGGCTACATTTGATTGGTGAGATGCAGTCATGTGATAGTCACAGAGCCTCAGGGAAGTCCCGACTTTAAATCATTGCTCTCCCCATATAAACAAAACAGACCATGCGGCAGACGGATCGATTAAAAAAAAAAAAGTAGCGAGCAGAATCAGCCCAATGTAACGGAGTAAAAGTACCGCTCCTTCTTCACAAATGTACTCAAGTAAAAGTAAAAAGTATGCTGCTTTGAAACTACTCATAGAAGTACAATTTTTCCAAAAAGTTACTCAAGTAAATGTAACGGAGTAAATGTAGCGCATTACTACCCACCTCTGTATATTTCTAACATAAAACTTTGGGGTACTCAACATTTCCGGGTACTCATTGTTGGCAAGTAGACTACTGGGTAGCTGCGACTAATATTTAAAGGTCATGTCTCTAGACGTTTTGGCTTGGCTTTATGGTTTCAATTGCCAGGTCAAATAACTCTTGTGGTCTTGTCTCATTCAGAAACTGAATGGGCTGTTGCACCTCCAGTCTTCGGTGGGGCAAGGCCAGCTGCTGCTGCTGCTGCTTCAGGTTACGTTAGTCCACCTCTTCCACCACCTGAACCTCTGTACCAGGCAGGAGAGTTGGCCCATTCTGAGCACAGCTTTGAGGCCGGTGACTTCGAGCGTGAGACAGAGGAGACGGGCTTCCAGCCCCCACTGCCACCGCCCCCTCCACTTCCTGTTCACAACTCTCCTGGACCAAGCCACAGCAGCCCGCCTTACCCGATGCCCGGACCGAAGCCTTACCCCGGCTGGGGTTTCTATCCTCACTACGACTACATGTTCCTGACTGGCCAGTATCCCCCCGGCACATTCACTCACGCCAGCAGCAGCTTTGAGCAGGGGCGGGACCACTGGCAAGATGTTCACTATGTGAGAGACCACTACCCGCAATACTCTCCATCTGTGCCACAGGCCGAGCCCATCAAAGGTCAGTTTGCACCCCGTCAAAGCGTGAAGGCAGCAGGACCTCCTATAACTCCCTATGGAAAAGGAGCTGCAGCAGGTTCACCTGGGCCTTCCCATGGACGCCCTGCACAGGCACCTGGCAGGCACATGGGCTACAACAGAGACAAGGTAAGCTTGCATAACTTGGCACAAATGACATGTAGCTCTGATGATCATGTCCTAATGTTGTCTTCTTCCTGTCTTTAAGGTATAGGCGATGGCTCGCTCCAGGACAAGAACAAATGTTTCTGAACCAATAAATCTTCTTAAAGTACTTTGGCTTGTTTGCTCTTTGACCTTTAAAGTGACACCTATGGGGAAGCACATTGAAGAATTTCAAGCTGGTCAAAGCCTTGTGACTGTGTGCATGACAAATGTACTGTCTACTGGCTTTTGAACATGCAACTAGTTTTGGCAGTCACTAATTCAGTGCTACACCATGTTTTCCTTGTTACTTGGGACACAACTGACTTTGGTTTCAAAACCAGCTCTCTAAACTCAGATCAGAAATGATTTAAACTTGACAGATGATGCCATCAACCAAAGCTCAAGGTGTCACTGGAGTTCAGAAGTTGGGTGTCGAGGCTTCTGCTGCTGTGACCTTCCCATGGGCGAAAACTCACGAAACTTTACAGAAATGTCCGACCCCATGCCAGATTTACTCAACTCCAAGGAGGGAGGAGGGGGGGCACACAAGCACATTTAAAAATTCCTACAAAACCAACAGTACATGCAACTTTCACCAAAATGTCACCCCAATACTGCTGAAACTTTTGTTCACTTAAACTCTGTACAAGTCCATCACTCTTTTTTTTTTTTTCTAAAACTTTTAAAATGTATCTCCTCCCACAATTTTTGCTCAATTGATGCCAAACTTGCTAGAGAGCATCTCCAGACCGTCCTCCACAAAACTTGTTTCTCGGATTTTTGATTTATCAAAAATTGAGCCTACAGTGCATGAAAATGTTTGACTGTAAACATATACTATCCAATTCTTGCTAAATACATTTTCAATCTTCCTGAAAAAAATGAGAATATTTTGGAGTCATGGTTGATGAAGTTTGGCAAATATCAGAATTTTATCTCAAAAACTGAATTTTTGAGAACATTTCGAATTCTGCTCTCATGGGAACAACTGCAGTCAATGTAAGAGTGGCATTTTCTCTTGTGAAGCAAAACACTTATCGTTAAAAACAAATCACCAACATTTCCATGCTGTCATGATGCAATTTATGTATTATCAGATTTTTGTTTAGTTAACAGAATTTGTGACATTTTTACCATTTTTGAAATCTGCCTTGACACCTGCTGCCTGGCTTGTGACTCCCTGAGTCTATTTGAGAAGAGAAACAGCAGGTCTTGCATTAAGACAAGTAGCTCAGTGAGTTAGGAGCTGGTTCTTGGTGTCAGAAGATGTGGGTTTAAGCCCCAGCAAGCGTGATGATGATAACACATGAAAATACCAGGTGGACGTTGTGAAATAAATGTACAAAATCTTAGAGTCTTAGTAGATGTTCGACAAATACATATCAGAATCTTACCGCAAAACTGATTTTTCTTTTTACAGTGGTTTCAAATCTGCCTGCACGACAGTGAATGACTTACTCATTTTGTGAAGTGACCATAGCACTGCCACTTGCCAATTAGCTCAGTGCGATAGACAACGGTCTTTGGTTCCAGAAGGTGCAGGTTCAATCCTCAACTGGTGCAAAATGAACATTATAAAGTCAACTGTTCTGTCTCCCTATTCTCCTGTTTGTTGCTCAGAATTTGCCTAAACTTGCCAAAAAATAGCCCGGACCCGACCCATCGCTGCGCGGCAGCTATAATTTATTTTTAAATCCTTGTAAAACCTCGGCCGTGTGATGCACAATCGAGTATAAATATTATACTGTACATAAAATGTTACATCGATTTATACGTGATATTTCAGTTTTTCTTTTTTAATTTATTTGCAAAACATTCTAAAATTCGGGGTTTGTGCTGTCATGATGGGATGGTGAGTGCAGATTGATGAGGATTTTTTAAAAATATTTTAACATAAAGCTGCAAAATAACAAATATCGAAAAACTGAAGGGGGTCTGAATACTTTCTGTACGACTGTAACTGATCTTTGAGGTCTTGGGGATCAGGGGGAAAAGAATAAAGGCTCCAACAGATATTAGATTTAAAAAAAGATAGATAGATAGATAAAATTGAAAATATTAGAATTAATTACATTTAAATTTAAATTTAAAAATATTATTATTATATAGGGGTGGGCAAAAATATCGATATGGCAATATATCGCGATACTTTATACTGCGATACGATATCGATATTCAATATTTAAATATCGATTTAAAAAAAAAAAAAAAAAATTCAATTTTTTTTTTTTTTTTTTCAAATAATAAATCATGTTTCAGACGTAAATCCAGTACGACTTCCGCACCTCTGCTCCGCGAGGTGTCACTGTACTGCTACCTCACACAGTGTGTTGTACATGCAAATATGTTGTTGTAACTTGCACTTGTATAAAATGGCATGGATAATTTGAATTACATTGTTTTGACTCAGTTTGTCCCATAAATTATCACTATCGTCTGATGTACATACAACTCGGATTTTAAGATGCATAATAATGCCTTTTACATTTTTCAGTGAACTATGTAGAATATCGTAGAATATCCCAATATATCGCAATATATCGCAATATATCGCAAAATTTGGATATCGCAATATCGTATCGTGACACAAGTATGGTGATGCGTATCGTATCGTGAGGTCCTTGGCAATACCCACCCCTATTATTATACATATTGGGTTGTTTAATATTATATTAATATTATATTAAACAACCCCGCCGCCCTGCTGCTGATGTGAACCAACTGTCTGAAACTCACCCACTCCTCCTCGTCGTACTCGTCCTCCCGGTGTCCCAGCAGCGATGGCGACGGCGGCGTGGGCCCGTCCTGGCCGAGCGCGGCGCTCTCACACAGCAGCCCGTTGCTGTGCACGTGGCTGCTGCTGCGGCACGCCGCGCTCTGGCTGCGGATCGCCACCAGGGCGCTCTTCACCAGCTCGTCTTTCAGGGCGTGGACGAACTGTTCGGTCTGGACGAGACGAGACACGGAGAGTTTATTTTCATCCCCAATGTTCCCAGTGTCCCCAATCTTCCCAGTGTTCCCAGTGTCCTCAATGTTCCCAGTGTTCCCAATGTTCCCAGTGTTCCCAATGTTCCCAGTGTTCCCAATGTTCCCAGTGTTCCCAATGTTCCCAGTGTTCCCAATGTTTCCAGTGTTCCCAGTATCCCCAATCTTCCCAGTGTCCCCAATCTTCCCAGTGTTCCCAGTGTCCCCAATCTTCCCAGTGTCCCCAATCTTCCCAGTGTTCCCAGTGTCCCCAATCTTCCCAGTGTCCCCAATCTTCCCAGTGTTCCCAGTGTCCTCAATGTTCCCAGTGTTCCCAGTGTTCCCAATGTTTCCAGTGTTCCCAGTGTCCCCAATCTTCCCAGTGTCCCCAATCTTCCCAGTGTTCCCAGTGTCCTCAATCTTCCCAGGGTCCCCAATCTTTCCAATGTCCCCAGTGTTCCAAGTGTCCCCAATGTTCCCAGTGTTCCCAATCTTCCCAGTGTTCCCAGTATCCCCAATCTTCCCAGTGTTCCCAATCTTCCCAGTGTTCCCAGTATCCCCAATCTTCCCAGTGTCCCCAATCTTCCCAGGGTCCCCAATCTTTCCAATGTTCCCAGTGTCCCCAATCTTCCCAGTGTTCCCAGTATCCCCAATCTTCCCAGTGTTCCCAGTATCCCCAATCTTCCCAGTGTTCCCAATCTTCCCAGTGTTCCCAGTATCCCCAATCTTCCCAGTGTTCCCAGTGTTCCCAATCTTCCCAGTATCCCCAATCTTCCCAGTGTTCCCAGTGTTCCCTATGTTTCCATTGTCCCAAGTGTCCCCAATGTTCCCAGTGTTCCCAGTGTTCCCAATGTTCCCACATTGAGCTCGTCTTTGAAGGCATGGACGAAATGTTCGGTCTGGACGAGACGAGACACGGAGAGTTCATGTCTGTGTGTATTCCACTACAGATTACTGATTACATGTCCTGAAATGTAATGTGTAACATATTCCCTTGGATTACTCAAGTAAAGTAAATGTATCCGGGTTCCCACTCTTTACTTGAAATCGTTTTCCAGGACATTTTCAGCTGCTACAGTCTGACAGACATGAGTTTTTACGCCGTAAACTGAGTCATAGCAGTCGGTCTGTTACCTTTAATTGTCGGTGCAAGCTATTTTTAGAACGGCGGAGCAGAGCCGTGAGCTGCTCAGAGCTACGCTACGGAGGCTAATGGGATTTCTTGGTTTCCCTCATCAAACTCATCAAATACATAATCCAACAACTCCAAAATGCTCTGGTGGACAAGTTGTGACCTGCACATTCACCACGCTGTGAGATAATAACACAACGTTACCAGACAGAGTTGTTTTAGAGGGAAATTCATGCAAAACCACTGATGCGCGTTCCTGTCGGGGGCAGTTTTTCATCAAGCAGTCTCTGTATTTCCCTCTAAAACGGCTCAGTTTCGTAACGTTGTGTTATTATCTCATAGCGTGGTGAATGTGCAGGTCACAACTTGTCCACCAGAGCGTTGTGGAGTTGTTGGATTGTGTATTTGATGAGTTTGATGAGAGAAACCAAGAAATCCCATGAGCCTCCGTAGCGTAGCTCTGAGCAGCTCGCGGCTCTGCTCCGCCGTTCTAAAAATAGCTTGCACCGACAATTAAAGGTAAAGAACCTACTGCTATGACTATAGGGATTATGCCAATGGGCCAATTTGCCAAAATGTTGAACTATCCCTTTAAATGCTTAGAAATTATGACAAATTTATCATAGAACAGCACAAACATGTTTTTTTTTGTTTTTTTTTGGAAACAAAATCCTTACAGTGGCATAGTCTGAAAATGTCAAATAGAGCTCTGGTAGCTGTGATAAATCATTTTCCAGGACATTTGATGATTTTTTTTCTCATTTTCCATGTGTTTACCATGACTGCAAAATTGGTCAACCATTTTCCAGGTTTTCCAGATTTTCCAGGAGGCGTGGGAACCCTGTGTATTCTGAATACTCTGGATTACTTTGACCTTACTTCTAAATCCCTTGTAACCATGGTTATGTCCTCTGTCCCCTGTGTCTCACCTGCTGTGTGAGCTCGTCCAGCACCTGCTGCAGCCGCGCGGCGCTGAGCTCCAGGGAGACGGACAGCAGCTCCTCGGCCAGGCCGAAGACCAGAGGCTGCAGCTGGGCCACGCTGGACAGCAGCTCCCTGGCCCGGCAGCTCTCGTCCTCGGAGTAGGACACGCAGCTGGAGACACGGAGACATGGAGACACAGAGACACAGAGACAGAGGGACGGAAGGTTTAAAGAACTTGTTATTAAAGATGAGTATTGTTTCTATCTTCCCAGGGCTCCAGTCTAACACAAAGTGGTGTGTTTTGCCCCTAAAATTGTAGACAGTGCAGGTAAGTTTTTCATCTACTTCCAACCAGGAAATTTGCTGTGTTTTTTTAATGGTGAAACAAGGAAGAGGCGACTCAAACGATCTATAATCTGTCATTACAGGTGTCAGGACGATGTGTGTGAGGAGCAGGAATGAAAAGGAAATGTGAATATTTGCTTTGCAAGTTGATTTACAGTGTGCACCTGCACCCCTACGTTTTCTTCTCCTAAAATGTAAAGTTACGGGGAAACTGTGCTGTTAGTAAAAGAAAAAGTGAGAAAACTTCCCACTTTTTACGTTTACATAACAACTTTTTAACAAAAGGAGTTGATGTTTTATTAAAGTAAATAAAAGCTTAGCTGAAAGTGTCAATTTACAAAAAATTCATTTGAAACTATTCAGATTTTTTCATGTAAAATTGAAAAACATATCAAATATGTTTTTCAATTTTGACTAAGAGTGGTTATTTAATATTATTTACACTGAAATAAGCACTCTTAGTCATTTGAATAATTATTATTTTTAGATTTTGCATTTATTGAATGTGTTGAATGTGGAAACTGTTAATAAACACACTAAATAAATACATATACTGTATTTATATAAAACATAAATATCATATCCATATGCATACACACAAACACAAACCTATTCACTACACAGAGTGCTTTTACTGTATCAACGATGCTGCTGAGACGTTAATGGGTTAGTCACAATAATCTACTATATAATAATAATATAAACAGTCACATTGTAACTCTAGTAAACTGATTCAGTAACATTTAGACTCAAGAAATGTTTTTATTCCCTAAATAAAATAAAAATGAGAATAATAGTACGTCTGAAACGTCACATCTGGCTGTTCTGTATCTGTAAACATTTTGGGTTTTAATATAAAAACTAATCAGAGGACGAGATCTTGTTGTGTTTCTCCTCCTATAGCGGCTGCATCAAATAACTCGATGTATCTGTGGTAATCTACAATACAGCAGCACCGCTAATCCTGACAGAGCAGAGATTACAGAGATTAACCAGGAGGGACGACAATATGAAGAGATGGAGGGACGGAGAGAGAGAGAGAGGAAGAGGAGGAGAGAGGAGGAGGAAGAGGAGGAGAGCTGACCTGTCTCTCCAGTGTTTGTTGAGCAGCTTCTTCAGTCCTCCATGTTTAAAGGCCAGATGGTGGTCGGCCGGAGCTCCGAACGTTATCACCTCGTACCACACACCTGCACACACACACAGGAAACACACTGAGTGATACAAGCCTTTTTTTACTTTCTCTTTTACTCTAAATCTGTTTTAAATTGACTTCTTATTATTCCTTGTATTGTTTTTATTTAGTGTCTATGATTAACTTTACAGTGGAAACCTCTTATATGGATCAAAAGGCTTGAGACAGAATCATTTCTATACAAATGCTGTTTAAATAATTCATTTATAGTAATCAAGAAATCCGCTTATAGTGTTCATTTTGGTCGTTTTATGAATGAAAACATGAGCAAAAACTATTTTAAAAAGAAAAGAGGGAAAGAGGGTTAAGAAAGAGGGGGAAAGAAAGAAAGAAAGAAAGAAAGAAAGAAAGAAAGAAAGAAAGAAAGAAAGAAAGAAAGAAACTAAAATTAACTAAAACTGCAGTACGTGTATTTATTTTATTCCTTACTCCCATGACTCCTTGCCGATTTGCACAGACGTACAGCAGGCCGACTGTTTTTTACTAAACTGCACAACAATGTTAAAGGCAATTGTCTGTTTATAATTTTAACCACAGTAAGCTCTACATGACTGTGCTGTATTGTGTTCAGTATTTGAGTTTTGCCTCTGGAAAAGCATTTGAAAACGACTGTACCATGTAAGAAACATGAAATAAAATTCAGTAAATGCTGAAGTTGTCTGTTTCGTTACATTTTTCTCATTGAGGAACTATACAAATGGCATTTAGATGATGTTCTGCATGAAAAATGAAGTGAAATAATAAAAAATCGGTTATAATAGTCAACAGCTTATATTGCTCACATTGACTCTATGATCACTAGAAGCCGTTTCCACTGTATTGTATTTTCTGACTGTACAGCACTTTGGTCGACTGAGGCTGTTCTTAAATTTGCTTTATAAATTACTAAATAATAATAAAATAAAAAAACTGTATAGTTTTAAATACAAAAATAATAATAAAATAAATTGTATATATTCCATAACGATATGTATGTCTTATTATATCGTTTTCATATCTCTATATCTGTGTGTATATATGTGTTTCCTGTGTTGTGTCTGTTTGTATGGCGATACAGTCTGCGGTCTGCACTTCTGCCCACAATGAATTTCCCCTATCTTATCTTATCTTATCTTATATTTGCATATTCTTCTACTTTTTACTTTGTATGATACTGTGCTACTGGAACAACCACATTAATGAACAGTCTCATGTCTTAAATAAACTGTGACTAAACTGTAACAAAGTGAAAGTGTGTGTGAACCTGATCTGTCGGGGTTGGTGACCTCCATCCTCTGGCAGTGGAGGTTGGTGGGAACAAACTGCAGGTGTCGGTCCGACTTACTGCTGCTGGACTTGAAGCAGGACGACACTGCAGGAAAAAACAGCGTTTATTCAACTCCGTCAACTATTTATTTATTCATTAAAGGGATAGTTCAGCCAAAATTCAAATTTCATGTCAACTAAGAGCTGGGAGAAGTTTCAGAGTCCTCAGTGCCTTCCCTGAGTTACAGCGGGGCTCCGTGCAGCACTGCATGTCCATATGACGGTTGCGAACGGAGCTCACTTTTCTTCGTCCAAAAAGACAAGTCCGCCTTGTATTGAAGCCCCAACATGAGAAATTGTTCCGAAAAAAATTAGATAAGTCTATATTTTAAGGTCTTTTAAGTTTGTAGCGGAAGCTCCCAGTGTTGCTCTGCCAGAATCTGAGGTGGAGGAACTGGGTGTCAATTAGTGTTGGGTGATTTTGACATTCTCAGATCGCCCCAATCGCCCGGGGGATTGGGGCGATCTCTCTCTCTCTCTGTGTGTGAGAAAGCGCGCTATGATCAATAAACGGAACGCTATTGCGTTGCCGAAAGCCGAAAAATCTATTCATGGCGGACGTAATTTATTTGTGGCATATCAGTGAACACCTCGTCGGGCTGTGACATACAGTAACAGGGCTGGCGTCGGCAGCCTAGTCACAGCCACAACACCAGCTAAACGTGTTTCCTCAAATTTCAGGCGGAGTGGCCATCCTGTTTACCACAGAGATTTTGTGTGCGGTCATATGACTACCTGGCTCCGTCTGATTGGACGTCGCCAGCTGGCTGCATTTGATTGGTGAAACACAGTCATATGACAGAGTATCTGTTGGAAGCAGCCAGAGAAGCGGCTTCATTAAAACAAAACAAACAGATTGCGCATTGGATCAATAAAAAAAGTAGCGAGTATGTGTGTGTGTGTGTGTGTGTGTGTGTGTAAAATTGCCAAGAAAACAAAACATCGGCGATCGTCCTTCCAATCGCCAATAGACGATTGGATCGCCAATCGGCACAACCCTAGTGTCAATGCAAATCGCGCAAGATTTGGACGGACCAGGAAGAGCAGTGCTGGGAGCTTCCGCTACAAACAAGCTTAAAATATAGACTTATTACATTTTTTTCGGAACAATTTCTCATGTTGGGGCTTCAATACAAGAGGGACATTACAGACGAGCACTATGGAGGTATTTGGATGTTTTTTGGTGTGTCTTTTTGGACGAAGAAAAGTGAGCCCCATTCACAACCGTCATATGGACAGTGCTGCACGGAGCCCCGCTGTAACTCAGAGAAGCCACGGAGGACTCTGAAACTTCTCCCAGCCCTTAGTCGACATGAGGGTGAGTAGATAATGAGTGAAATTTGGGGTTTTTGGGTGAACTATCCCTTTAAGCCTTTATTTCGAACATGTAAGGTCGGATAAAAAAGAGACAGAAGACAGAAGACGAAGCGAACCTCACCTGAGAGTTTGTCCAGCTCGGCCAGCGTGTCCTGGTAGCAGCCAATCAGCTGGTTGCAGTGGGTGATGACGTCGTGGCGGAGGCCGTCCCAGTGAGGCGTGAGGTCGCCGAGCTGCTTCACTTCCTGAACCCTGAGACGGAGACGAGAGGTGAAGATGAGTCAAACCTGGTATCTAATATTGTATTTAATCTTAAATTTTCATATTATTAAACAATTAAACGTAGAAGTTGAGATAATAAACGTGACATAAATCAACTGAAGATGTTATTATTAGTTTATTTAACAGGTTTAGACTCAGTATTTGACCTTCACTGGGTTGTTTCTGTAGGTGGCGCTCTGCACTATTTTGTTTATAACTCACTCTCTGATTCAGCTTCTTTTTAAAATGTGTAACAGAGTCACTTTCGTCCCTTTTTATATGAACAAAACACAACATGATGAGTGAGAAACCGTCTCAAATAGTAACTGGGTCACAGGAACATTTAACTACCGGCACCAAAACAGAGCCGTGATATAATCTCCAGTTTCTCTTTTTTCTAAACGGAAGTGTTTTCTAAATATAGTAAATAATGAACTGCAACATGACTGTGTAGAAAAGGCTGCAAGGCCTTTATTGGGAAATTTCTTGAAAAAAAGTTTCATTCATGACAGTTTCACAATGTTTAAAGTTCAAATGAACGTCCAACATGAGTCTTTCTCTACTGATCAATTAAAGGGATAGTTCAACATTGGCCCATTGCCATAACCCCTATAGTCATAGCAGTAGGTTTGTTATCTTTCCAACAAATCCAAAACTCTCTTGTGGACAAGTTGTGACCTGCACATTCACCACGCTATGAGAAAATAACACAACGTTACCAGACTGTCCCTGAAGGCAACACGCATCAGCGGTTTTGCATGAATTTCCCTCTAAAACAACTCTGTCTGGTAACGTTGTGTTATTATCTCATAGCGTGGTGAATGTGCAGGTCACAACTTGTCCACCAGAGCGTTTTGGAGTTGTTGGATTGTGTATTTGATGAGTTTGATGAGGGAAACCAAGAAATCCCATTAGCCTCCGTAGCGTAGCTCTGAGCAGCTCACGGCTCTGCTCCGCCGTTCTAAAAACAGCTTGCAACGACAATTAAAGGTAACGAACCTACTGCTATGACTGTAGGGATTATGGCAATGGGCCAATTTACCAAAATGTTGAACTATCCCTTTAATTATGTGGAAATAAATGTTGTACTGAATGTACCAAGACGACAAGTCAACACACACACGCTCGTACCTGTGTGTGTGCTCCTGTATGAGCGCCCTCAGCAGCTGTTTGGGTAAAGAGAAAGAGAGCGGCGTCTCCGACAGCTGCTCCCTGACCAGCAGCCACCGCTGGTCCTCCGTCTGAAACCTGTACACCTTACACACCTGAGCACACAGCACTACACACACACACACACACACACACACACACACATATATATATATATATTTGTAGGTGGAGGGGATGTAAAAAGTTACTAAAATGTGTGAAACATGTTGTGTTTCCTCACCTGCTCTCATCATGGGACTGTTTTCTTTGTCGTGGACGGAGCCGTGAAGACTGTCGCACAGAGCAGGACACTGGAGGAGGACGGAGAGACACGGAGAGACGATATAAAGGAGAAGGAAAATAAGGATAAAAGTGAAACTAAACCAGGATTCAACAACAGAGAAGAAGAAAACACAGAATAGTTTCAAAGTGCAACTCTGTCCAGAGTGAAGATGCAGTAAAAGACAGAAGACGTTTTATTGATCCAACGTGTGGGAAATTAACAGCAGCAAAGAGTACAGGATATGTAAAAGAAGTAAGGAATAAAAATATAAAGAATTTACAATGTACAAAAATATATATATAAATAAAAAAAGATATGTGCTGTTATATACAAAATATTATTTAAAATACACAAGAATATACATATTTATAAAACGGAAAGGTGAAATCCGGCAATCTGATGCACACTGATGCTGCCCATGTTAATTTGTACAAAAAAACCCATGAAAAAATAAAGTAAAAAATAAAAATACACAAGAATAAATTATGCAGAAAAGAAAAAAGCAAAAGAAAAGCATCTCCTCCTCCTCTACCTTGTGTTCAGGTGTGGTTTTGTCGTCGTTCTCTCCCTCCACCTGCAGACGCGACACCTTCACCTCCCCGACCTCGTTCACTCCGTCCATCGTCCTGACGAAGAAGAAAAAACAGGAAACAAGAGAAAAGAACAAGAGAGTTTTTAATGTTTGGAAGCTGCTGCAGGACGAGTGAGCGCCAGCGAGGATGTTTACATTCCTGCCCCTATCCTATCCAAGAACAAAATGACGTCATTTTGTTCTTGCAGCCCCAGTTTGGGAGACATTTTTGTTGTATGGAGTCCAACAACTATTGTGTGATTGGTCAGAATTTGAAAGTGGGCGGGGTTAATGCGAAAATATTATATTATATTTCATATTGAGAGGTTAGACGTGCCGCCTCTGTTGTCTCTTTCTTTCCATCTCCTCTGCAATCGCACATATTATGAATAAATCGTCCTCGTCCTCCTCCTCCTCAATCAACGAAAAAACTGCCATCTCCGCCATTGTTATTGTTGTCGTGGTTACAGTCCCTTAGCGCGTGCTAAGTGGACTGTGCTTGAGTTTTTCGTGAAGTATGAAATGTTCTGAACCTTGTTCTTGTTCTTGCCGCTGTGGGAAAACAAACAAATTTCTTTCTTCTTGCAGAGAATTAACTTAAGTTTGTACGACATCATGAGACCTGAGCTCAGTTATCGAGACAAAACCAGCTACCGACAAGAAAATTAGCAAGGTTAAGCTAAAAAACTACCGGTAAGCTAAAAAAAAACAGACCAACGACACATACAAGAAAAGCTGACTACAAACAAACAAAAAACTCATATGGTGAAGCTAAGACGATTAGCAAAACAATGCTAAATGGAAATAAAGATAGGCTAACTAGCAAGATGACGCTACCTCGACAAGACAAAAATAAGTAACATCTAATAAGAAAAACAAACTTGAAACAGGACAAAAAAAAGTTAACAAAATAGCTAACAAGATAGATTAACAGGAAAAACAACCAAGTAAAAAATTTTACTACAAAAAAAATTAAGATAATTAGGAGAAACAAGCTAACTAGCGCCACCAACAATAATTCGCGTAGCTAGAAAGAAAATAACACGCCAGAGATGTTTACAAGGAACATGAAAATGACCAAAGCTACGTAGAAGACAGCTAACGTTAGTAAATAAAACTAACTAGACACAAAATACCCAGCTAAAGAAAACTAACTGAAAACAAACATTGGCGAGAAAAAGCTAAGAAATCAGAAACAAGCACACAGAACAAAGCTAACAACAAACAAAACTGATGGTTAAGCCACACTGAAACACTTAGCAAATGCTAAGCTAACTGGAAACAAAGCAAAATGAAACAGGACAAAAAAAAGTTAACAACATAGCTAACAAGATTGATTAACAGGAAAAACTAACCAAGTAAAAAATGTTACTACAAAAAAAATTAAGATAACTAGGAGAAACAAGCTAACTAGCGCCACCAACAATAATTCGCGTAGCTAGAAACAAAATAACACGCAAGAGATGTTCACAAGGAACATGAAAATGACCAAAGCTACGTAGAACTAGCTAGTAAGCAGTAAGCAGTAGCTAGTAAATAAAACTAACTAGACCCAAATACCCAGCTAAACAAAACTAACTGAAAACAAACATTGGCGAGAAAAAGCTAAAAAATCAGAAACAAGCACGCAGAATAAATGCTAAGCTAACTGGAAACAAAGCAAAATGAAACAGAAACAAAGCATATAATAAAAGAGTAAAGCAAACCAGAAATAAGCTAACTAGCAAAGTTAAGTCAAAGTTAACCATAAACAAACAAAGCAGGAAGACAAAGCCAACTGGTTTCCATAATTTAAAACATAACAAAAAAGACAAACTAACTGTAACTGATGATCATTCATGTCAGAGATAATACAAAAAAGATTGAGCAAAGCTAAGCTGAGTAGATCCTCTCTAGAGCTGCAGCTGCACCAAACTCTGCAGCTCAGGTATGCATTAGGAAAGAGACACACCTGGATGCAACATGTCAGCACAGACACACCTGGCCCCTCTCTCTCTCTCTCTCCTCTGTCTCTCTGAAGACGCTGTGATGCAGAAACAGGAAGAGATTGTGTATTTCTACTCTCTGTCTGCCCGTGTGTGTGTGTGAGGGAGATGGAGCCACATCGCCCCAAACCCGCCTCCTTCCTCCTCCTCCCCATCACACTTCCTCTTCTGGCGACAGGTATCCAGGCAACGTCCAATCAGGTGACGTTTCCCAGATATTCTGTGTGTGAAGTCTCCCTCTGTGAGCTGCGTTTCATTCACTTTAACGTACGAGAAAAGAGGAAATAAACTCACAGAGCATGTGCATGTTGACGGTGGTGAAAGGTGTGTGAAGTAAAAAAAAAAACCTAAAAGGAGTGTGTGATTCATCCTGGAGTTTTTGTTTTGTTTTGTTTTTTGGGTGGTTCTTGCTTTTAAAAGACAAAATTAAACTTTAAAGTCTTTAAAGTCCAGTGGGTTGAGACTTGGTGCAGGAAACTGGCCCATACTGTGGAGGTTTTAAGGGAGGATTTAAAGGAACAAAGAGTTTATAATAGGGATGCACCGATTGTAAAATTCTGGGCCAATACCAATACCGATGTTTAAAATAACAATTTGGCTGATACCGATGTTTTTTCTCTGTTGTTTATTCCTCTTGTGTGGAAAGGAAACCCCAAAAATCTTCATTACGGACAAAAAAACGTAATTTTCACTCACTTTTACCTTTGTACCTTAAAGGGATAGTTCAACATTTTTGCAAATTGGCCCATTGCCATTATCCCTATAGTCATACCAGTAGGTTTGTTACCTTTAATTGTCGGTGCAAGCTATTTTTAGAACGGTGGAGCAGAGCCGTGAGCTGCTCAGAGCTACGCTACGGAGGCTCATGGGATTTCTTGGTTTCCCTCATCAAACTCATCAAATACACAATCCAACAACTCCACAACGCTCTGGTGGACAAGTTGTGACCTGCACATTCACCACGCTATGAGATAATAACACAACGTTACCAGACAGAGTTGTTTTAGAGGGAAATTCATGCAAAACCGCTGATGTGCGTTGCCTTCAGGGACAGTTTTTCAGCAAAAGTCTCTGTATTTACCTCTAAAACAACTCTGTCTGGTAACGTTCTGTTATTATCTCATAGCGTGGTGAATGTGCAGGTCACAACTTGTCCACCAGAGCGTTTTGGAGTTGTTGGATTGTGTATTTGATGAGTTTGATGAGGGAAACCAAGAAATCCCATTAGCCTCTGTTGTGTAGCTCTGAGCAGCTCACGGCTCTGCTCCGCCGTTCTAAAAATAGCTTGCACCAACAATTAAAGGTAACGGACCTACTGCTATGACTATAGGGATTATGGCAATTAGCCAATTTGCCAAAATGTTGAACTATCCCTTTAATTAAACAGCTTCAGAGTCCTAGTGCTGGTTAAATGGAGGCTCTCTGCCTTCCACCTAGCGTCTCTTGGCTGAAATTGCATTGATGCATCCCTGGCTAGTTTATAAAGAGAGGTGACAGGTGTGTTTACCTGAGGCTGGTGGAGATGTGCGGCTCCTTGGACCTGAGCAGATCTCCTATGGAGAAGGAGGTGAAGCCCAGGAAGCTCCTCTAAGACAAAGAAAGAGAAAGAGAAAGAGAAAGAAGAGTAGGAGAGAGATTGATTGAACAACACATTTACATTTTAACATCCAGGAGCTAACGGGAGGTGTTTTGTTCTTCGCTGCGAGCAGAGGAGGAGGAGGTTGATGCCTTTTACATCTGGTTTTGTTTGGAGGATGAAACAGAGGAAAAGAGGAGAGCCGGCCCCTCGATTGTCTGCAGGGCGAGGACCTTTTCCTGCCTCTCTCTCTCTCTCTCTCTGAAGTCGACTCTCATGTTTCCACAACAAATTCCACAACTGAACTTTATCCTAAAGAAACAACCTTTATTTACACCACATTTTAAAAAAAAGAAAAGAAAAGAGAAAGGCAACTTCGGTAACACTTTACTTGACGCCTATCTCTATAACACATTATAGCCATACTTATAATGAGTTATAATGCAGTAATAGCACATCATAGAGACATCATAGAGCATTTTATAATGGCTTATAAGGTCTTAGTATTATAATAGAGTTATAATGCTCTATAATGTGTATTTTTATAAAGTCTTATGTGATTTATGAGTGTTTATAATGATAGTTATACACGTTTATAACCCAATTATAACACATAATATATTTGTAATGCATTATAAATGTGGGTATTGTCAGCAAGTTACTAACAACTACAACATATTATAATACCTGACCTTATAAGTCAAGATAAAATGCTTTATAGTGTGTTATGATTATTGTTATAAAGCATTATGAGTGTTTATAACTATAGTTATACAGTGCTATAACTGCATTATACCCCATTATAACTATGGTTATAGAGAGAGGCGTCAAATAAAGTGTTACCGCAACTTTTTCCCTTAGTTTTAAGATTGTTTTGTTCAGTTCCTCCTCCGATGTGTGACTCTGCTGCTGCGTCATCAAACCAAACCCTGTTTTATCTGGATTTTAATTCATCTTCCGTCAGAAAAATGTAATTAACTTAACGACGACAGGAACGGTCACATGACACCGACCCGTTTCCTGAAAAATAAAAACCGCCCCTGAGTTATTATTATTACACGCTCAGGACGTTTCCTGCTCCGAGTTACATAAAAGGAGCTTAACGACATTTTTAAGCTTCTTCTTCTTAATGTACTGTAATATTAATTAATGAACCACCCATTCTGTCAAACACACACACACACACACTCCTCCTCGTCATCATCGTCATCATCATCATCATCATCATCATCCCTGAGGTCAAGGCCACGCACCAACAGTCAGTCCACGCAGCGACGGCATTAAAATCTCCGTTGCTATGACGATAATCAGAAGCTCAGAGGAGGATTACCTTGACGAGTGAAAAGCACTCAAATCACTCGACACACACACACACACACACACACACACACACACACACACACACACACACAGAGTATTTCTGAATGGCGTCAAGTCAAGTGAAATAAAACAAATCATAAACGACCTCTCTGTGACGTGCTGCGTTCAAATACAGTGACACAGAGCAGGATTTTACAGCATCTGATGCAGGGTTATTATTATAGTTGACTATAAAACTAAAACTAGCAGTGAAGAAATAATTTTGTGAATGAAATAAAAATCAAAAATACTACAATGAACTAAAAAAAAACTGAACTGCAGGTAGATTAGAGTGAATGTAACGTGATGAGGACTGATGGGAACATTTTATGGGAAGCAACTAAAAGGGAAAAATCCCACAAAATAAGGGTTAGAGTTAAAGGGATAGTTCAACGTTTTGGCAAATTGGCCCATTGCCATAATCCCTATAGTCATAGCAGTAGGTTCGTTACATTTAATTGTTGGTGCAAGCTATTTTTTAGAACGGCGGAGCAGAGCCGTGAGCTGCTCAGAGCTATGCTACGGAGGCTCATGGGATTTCTTGGTTTCCCTCATCAAACTCATCACACCATGAGATAATAACAGAACGTTACCAGACAGAGTTGTTTTAGAGGTAAATGCAGAGACTGCTTGATGAAAAACATCAGCGGTTTTGCATGAATTTCCCTCTAAAACAACTCTGTCTGGTAACGTTGTGTTATTATCTCATAGCGTAGTGAATGTGCAGGTCACAACTTGTCCACCAGAGCGTTTTGGAGTTGTTGGATTGTGTATTTGATGAGTTTGATGAGGGAAACCAAGAAATCCCATTAGCCTCCGTAGCGTAGCTCTGAGCAGCTCGCGGCTCTGCTCCGCCGTTCTAAAAATAGCTTGCACCGACAATATAAGGTAACAAACCTACTGCTATGACTATAGGGATTATGGCAATGGGCCAATTTGCCAAAATGTTGAACTATCCCTTTAACCCTAACCTGTATTTTGTGGGATTTTTCCCTTTTAAGACTAAGACTAAGTTAATAAAAACGAAATAAAAACTAGTCAATTCCTCAAAAATAAAAACTAATCTAAAACTGCTTAATCACTGATTGAACTAACTAAAAAAAGCTAACTGAAAAACAAGATAAAAATAAAAACTAATGAAAATGTTTAAACTATAAAAACCTTGGTCTGATGCTTTTAATATCACTTAAAAAAAAAAAAAAAAAAAAAAGTCCTGGATATTTACAGACCCGTCCCGTCTAAAAACAAACAGTCAGACATCACAGTTGTTGGCCGTCCTTCACGTCCACACAACTGCTGGTGCGTTGAAATGCGTCCAAGAACTGACACTCACAACTCGGCAGTTGCCAAGAGACTCTCAGAAAGTCCTTGAACGCCCCCTGAAAATGTGCATTATGGGGGATAAAAAAAGAAGCATTTTGAGTGATTTCCCTGAGGCCGAGGTGACGTGTCCTGAATTTCATGTTGTACAAAACTTCAAAGACAGTCAAAAGAAGTTGTTTTTCTTCCTTTTTTTAGTTGGTGTGCTTTTTGCTTTTATTCTGAAAGTCACAGCGAGAGAAGAAACAGGAAGTCAAAGAGATGGCTTGATAACGAGCGCTCTGCCAGGTGTGCGTTTGTTTTTCTTAGTTTTTTTAACATCTAAAGACGCTGATGTCTCTTTATTATAATAATAATAATAATAAAGTTATTGTCTAAAAGCTACCTTTTGTTCATTTTACTTGCACATGTTGGCAAAACTGCAACTATTTAAATGGGCTCTATGCACAGCTCCACTTTACTTCCTGAATTTAATGCTGCTCCTTTATTCCCTGTCTTACATTATTGGAAAAACTGATTAATCCAGTCACGCCTGGATTAATCAGTTTGTCCAATAATGTAAAACAGGGAATAAAGGAGCTGCCTTAAATTCAGGAAGTAGTGGAGCTGTGCAGAGAGCGCATTAAAATCTGTTCAGAAAGGCTCTTTGACCTAAATTGTCTGTTTTTCAATTTTCGATTTAAGATCGTGATAAAATCGAGATCGTTATTTTATTTTTTTTAAAATCGTGATATGATATTTTTGCCATATCGCCCACCCCTAACAACAATGAATCCTCACAATCTGAGATTTAGACGCAGCAGGAGAATATTTTAGACATTAATCGCTCAACAAAAGCGTTGTGTTTGATTAATTCCCTATTAAATCCACTGAGAGTCGATGAATGAACTGGTATCTGGGAGGAGGAATTTCAGAATAAAAGTCTCAGCAGCGGTGTGAAAGTGAAACAGAAAACACACAAACACACACATAAAAACACACAGGACATTGAGACGCTCGCTTGCCACATTTCCTCGTTTGCATCCGAGGGTTTTTGGGCAATAACACACACACACACACACACACACACACACACACACACACACACACTGAGCTAATCTGTCTCATTGAGTTCTTGGGCAAAACAAAGAGGCTTTTAAGATTACATGTTAATCCCCATCAAACCCAGACACAAACACAAACTACACTGATTCAGACACACGCATCGCAACATCTACTCTGTGTGTTTGTGTGTTCTTGTGTGTTTTTGTGTGTGTGTGTGTGTGTGTGTGTGTGTGTGTATGCACTCCCCTACCTGTCCAGCAGAGGAGCCGTTGTCCCCTGGCGGACAGAAACACCTGGTGCAGGACATCATCACTCGCTGCATCGCCACACACTTCACTTCAGGCCTTTTTTTTTAAAGCAGCATCAGTTTCTCTCTCTTCTCAACAAACTGCTTCAACTCTTTAGTGTCTTTTCTTTTTTCTCTTTCACAACGACAATCAATAATAAAAAATAAAAAAAACAGATCCCAGACCAGTGAGCTGCAGGAGAACGGCTATAAAAAAAAAAATTTAAACTGCAGAAAAGTCGACAACTCGATGGTGAAAAAGAGAAAAAAATCAATAAAATGAAACTGAGGAAATTCTTCTCTCCGTCTTTTCCACCAAAAATCTTCACATACTTCAGAGTTTCTCCATCAGATATTGATCCCTGACCTCCTAACTGGTGGTTTATATAGCTTTTTGTCGTGTTGTTTTAATCACAGCTGCAGCGATTAGTCGATCAGCTCATGATCGATCAACTGCCCCGAGACATTTTTAATCCTTCTGCTGTCTGGAGTGACGACAAACTGTTTGGAAAATGTCAACAAAACTGTACTTTGTGACATTTCATTGACAAAACAGTCAACAGATACGATCAATCAATAATGAAAATATCCGATAGCTGCTGCTTTCACACTGTTTATAACCTGTCAGATCAATACAGATCAATAACTTCTCAGTCACAGATCTAAATGTGTAAAAAAAAGTCGACGAAAAGTGACAGGATTCAGATTTACCTGCTACGACAAGAAGTAATCTGATTACTCTGAGTAGATTCGACACCGACCTGGAATTTCCCACCTGCACCTGAACGCACCGCTGACATTAAAGCTTCTTTAAGCTCGAATGAAACAACAACAGCAGCAGCAGCAGCAGCAGCAGCAGAAAGTAAGAGACTGTTTCTGTGGCTCATGATGGATTTAAATAGAAGAAACAAGCAGGAAAAATAAAGCAGAGAAGAGGAAGAAGAGGAGGAAGAGGAGGAGGAAGAGGAAGAGGAGGAAGAAGAAGAGCAGGACCGGCTCATGTCCGAACACGATAATCCATCAATTCCTGCTCCGGTCGCCTCCTCTGCTCCGGATCAAAAGACTAACACACACCGGCCGAGAGTCTCTCTCTGCTCCCTCCATCACCTCCTCCTCCTCCTCCTCCTCCGTCACGGCCTAGAGGATTAAAAACCGCACGCACACACACATCGGCATCATGGGAAATATGCAGATTAGCGATGCCGCGGGTTGGCGGGCCGGTCGGTCGGTCGCTTGCTCGGCCGTTGGAGTTTTTGGCAGAAATGAAAAAAGAGACAAAAACGGAAACATCCATTTATCTACAGACGCACTTTCTCTCTGCAGCTGTCCTCGTTTCACCCTCCCATCGCTCGCTCGCTCTCTGTGTGTGTGTGTGTGTGTGTGTGTGTGTGTGTGTGTGTGTGTGAGCGAGATTAACTGACTTGAGAGAGAAATAGAGTGTGTGTGTGTGTGTGTAGAAAAGCTACCACTGCCAGTCTTACACATGTATATATCCACAAATCCTCTTATATACACAATTTTGTGGACACATCTACACATTCTCTCTGTCTCTAAGACACACACACACACAGTACACACACACACACACACACACACAGTACACACACATATACACACACACAGTACACACACACACACACACTCACTGGTTTGTGCGATGCCGGCTCCTCTGCGCGGTAAACTGTGACTTTGATCCTGTTGTGATGGTACAGAGGGTAGTCGCCATGGAAACACACAGATGTTACAAACGCTCTCTCATCCGGTCCCTGCAAAACACACACACACACACACACACACACACAGAGAGAGGACATTACATTCATTTCCTGCAGCTAAGTTTAACCTAACCTGAGTTTCAACTCGTCGTTTGTTCGCTCAAACTAAACTTGATATTAAAAGAATTCAACTTCCTGTGTTTTCGTCTTAAAAACGTTAATTGTTTCATTTTCATCCAATCAACTTGATTCGAGGACCAATCACCAGACGAGCTGCTTTACAGTAACATCCACTCAACAAACACTTTTACATCTCTCACTGTGAAGCTGCTGCTACAAACACAATGTTACGTTAGCATCAGCAGCTGTTCACGTAGCGGTTTTGCTAACGTTTAAGCTAAATGTCATTATTACTTTTACAAGACAAAAGGTTGTGGTTGCGGCTCAAACTTCATTAGAGTTGAGTTGTTCTCTCTGCTTTTAATGTTTTATTTGATGTTTCATATTTTGAATACTGTATATGATGTTAAAATGATGAATGCCGTAGGTAGCTGTCCAAGATGGCGGTTACGATCGCGCATGTGCAAAGAAAATCAGGCAGTTAAACAGACTGTCGCTTTTTTATTGTTGTTGTTTTTTTTTTTTTTATGTCAGTATTATCAATTTACAGAACTTTAAACAGACTTGCACTTGTACCATCAGTTGTTTCCGTTTGTCCAAGTGGAGTTGCCGTACGTAGCTGTCCAAGATGGCAGCTCGTTCGTGTATGCGCAAACAGGTCGTGACCATAGATATATATAAGAAGACTAGATGACTCACCCGCAGCTGTTTCCCAATGACAAAGCGTAGCCAGTAGGGCGGCCATTATGGGACGGGCAACTCTCTCCCTCAGAGCATTAAGCCTATGGTGCATATTCTGCTATAATGACTAGAACTTGCTCAGTTTTTGTCCGATTTCAAAACGGTTTGATTTTTATGAACGTTTATGCAGTTATGATGCAGCATATTTAGAATCACGGATAATTTTAATAATGTATTTTTTTTTGTAAAAGTAACATTATAGTGACATTATGCAAATAGTTAAAGTAATACATACTGATTTATTTTTCACAGAGTTATGAATCGTTTTTTTAAGTGCAGATGACTGGATCACCTATCTACTGCACTGTAACTGCAGCCAGAGTCAGAGCAAGTTGCCCGTCCTCATATGGCCGACTGTGAGCTACGCCTGCGTGTAGTCAGATCCACCCCCTTGGTCGTGACAGAAATTGGGCAACCAACCACAAAGGCTGTGTGACCTGTGTCTTTTGAGCAGCTGCTTCTCCTGGTTAGCCTAGCTTAAGACGCTGCAGTGACTCGGTATTGGAAAATTATGAGTCTAGCTAGCTAGCTAGCACAGTGCTAGTTGGTTAGCTCACTTCAGTGGAAGAAAAGAGGTGAGTAAAAAAACAAAAATGTTAACACTGATGCTGAGTATAAGAGCATCATAGTGATGTGTAAATAATGTGTTACCTTTTATATATTTTAAAATGTGGCATTTTATTGTTGTGGTTCTTAGGGACTACCAATACCGAATATTAGCCTCAATATTAACTCAGGTACTTCCTCTTTTTTTTTTACAATGTTTTATTAATGTACACTTCCCTTTTCAAATAAACAAATAAAAAAAACTCAACAACATTTCCACTAAGCTAGCAAGTTAACAGCTGCTAATGCTAACGTGCTGTAGCAGTAGCAAAGAAGGACTGCTGTTTAACATCACATAAAGAAGCTGTTTTCTTGATTAAAGACAGTTTAAGCTTGCTATTACTTTATTACTATACAGTTTGCATGAACACAGTGTCAACAGAGACACAAATAAACGATTCAAAAGGCCACAGAGCTTCACACATCCAACTTTACCACCATCAGTCTCTTATTGACTTACATTGTGTGTGGGCTTGTTTTTTTCTACACTGTGGTCATCCTGGTTGTTTCCACTGTAAATCCTCCACGTTTCTCTGTTTCTTCTTTTTCTTTCTCTCTTTTTTTTTTTAAGATTTTTTTTGTTTCGTGAAAGTCGTTCTTGTTGCAACGTTGTGACAAACAGTTCGGCCTCCCGAGGCTGATTTGAAATGTAAATCAAATTTGGCTCGACTCACCACTGTGACTGTGCAAACAAATTTCATGTCCCCACAGCTTGAGTTAACGGGAAGTGGTCACACACACACACACACACACACATAAACACACACACACACACTTTCCTACAGCTGTGAGGACCCTCGTCGACAAAACGCATCCTCTACTCTTTAAACCAAACCTGAAATATCAAGTGAAAAACTGTTTTAAAACCGGATTTACACCTGAATCTGAGTCTGAGATGAACTTTAAAAACTGAGTCTTGGTTCTCAGAGGAAGCAGCGACGGTGTGGAACTGAAAATGTCCAAACAACAACAACAACAACAGCTACACACAAGTCACAAGTCACAACAATGATAAGAGAAATAAATTAGTGACATGGCCGTATGTAAAAGTGTGTATGTGTGTGTGTGTTGGTGTGTGTAGTACCTTCTCTATCTCGGAGCAGCAGTGCTTCCTGATTGTGTGAGTGTGTGTGTCGATCACACACACTTGAAGATGGACCCCGGTTGCCGCAGAAACCACACCTCGACACTCTGTGAGAGAGAGAGTCAAGTGTGCATTGTGTGTGTGTTTGCATTGTGTGTGTTTGCATTGTGTGAGTGTGTGTATGTGTGTGTTACTTACCGACAGCCAGGTGCAGTGGAGAGACTTTAACAGCAGGTTCGACTCCACCTTGTGGCCACAGAGCAACGTTACATCAACACACACTGGAGATATTTAAAGGGATAGTTCAACATTTTGGCAAATTGGCCCATTGCCATAATAATCCCTATAGTCATAGCAGTAGGTTTGTTTCCTTTAATTGTCGGTGCAAGCTATTTTTAGAATGGCGGAGCAGAGCCGTGAGCTGCTCAGAGCTACGCTACGGAGGCTCATTATGGGATTTCTTGGTTTCCCTCATCAAACTCATCAAATACACAATCCAACAACTCCACAACGCTCTGGTGGACAAGTTGTGACCTGCACATTCACCACGCTATGAGATAATAACACAACGTTACCAGTAGGGCTGACCCAAAAAATTCGAAGCTTCGAAGCTTCGTTCGTTGCCATGGTAATCGATCATGAAAGTCCGTGATCGATTTTTTTCCCCCTCCTTTTTCCCTTTTTGACACCGGTTCTCATCGGCTATTGTTACATTAAGATGGGTAGGCTACTTGGCATCCTGGAAACCTGCCTGATTTTGGAGATATGTAGTGTTTGTTTGCCATTACTTTCATTATTTGCCATTACTTTCATTATAAACCTATTACTACTACTACATGAGTTTGATGAGGGAAACCAAGAAATCCCATGAGCCTCCGTAGCGTAGCTCTGAGCAGCTCGCGGCTCTGCTCCGCCGTTCTAAAAATAGCTTGCACCGACAATTAAAGGTAACGAACCTACTGCTATGACTACAGGGATTATGGCAATGGGCCAATTTGCCTAAATGTTGAACTATCCCTTACAGTAATATGAGAGTATGTGTGATAAAACACTGATGGATAAAGTGATAATTAGAACACACACACTCACCTGAGCCGCCAGCATTTTCCAGCCGGCCCGTCTCTCCCCTGGTGCAGAGTGCAGCAGCAGCAGCAGTGTGTGTGTGTGTGTGTGCGTGTCGGGAGGCTGTGTGTGTGTTAATGAGTGTGTTGAGGTGTGTGATGCGTCGCCTCAGAGTCTCCGTGTTGGCGTCTCTGAGGGCGACGAGCCAGGACACACACTCCGCTGAGCTGCTGGACTGCAGGAGCACAGGAGGGTCGCCGCTCTCGAAGCCTGAACACACACACACACGTTTTAATTTTAATGAGTTTATTATGTTTTTAAACTGTTTATTTATTTATTTTTAATCAATCTTAAACATGTGCACTTGTTTGATGTAGTATTTTTAATAAAACTATTAACAGTTCTATGGAAATGTTGTCGCAGTTTTTTGCTGATAATGTAATAATAATGTAATTTATTCTTTCACTGGTGATGTGTGTACATAAATACACATTACATCTGACCTTTTGACCCCAACCGACTTTTATGTCTCACATGTTTTATCACATTTACCTAAACTAAAAAAGTTGTGTGTGTGTGTCACTGTGTGTGTGTGACATACGAACAACCAGTCGTCTGTTGTCGTCAGGAGGTTTGAGGACTTCACATCTCTCCAGCAGCAAAACCTCGTCCAGCTCTCCGCCCTGCAAAGTATTAACACACTTTTATCAGGTTTATTTATAGAAAATACCAATAATCAAGAATAATAATCTTATATTGTATAAACCAATAATATTTATACTTAGACTGATTTACTGTCATTTCTCAAGCACAAGTACAGAGAAATGAAATAGTGTTTCTCTTAAACAAAGTGCAGTTCAGAGAGAAAAGTTAATTAAAAAAACCTTCAGTAATTAAATATACAGCCATACATCCATAATAATATGCTAAAAATATCATAACATCATAAAAAAGATCATCATAAATTAATTTAAAAATCAAAATCAAAGTGTATACAGCTATTTTCACACAATCAATGCAACACAAAGTGCCACCAAACAGCTGTTTAGGAGTCGACAGCCATGCTAGCAGCTCTCTAGTCCAGATCATAGACTGTAAAAAGAAGGTCCAGATGCTGACGTCACCATGGCAACACACACGCACAACAACAACAACAACGCTAACATGCTAACGATGCGCAGGTGTCATGTTTGTATTACGCCATCCTTTGTGTGTTAACTTAGCATGCTAACTGTTAGCACACAGTGCACAGCTGGGGCCGATGGGAATGTTTTGCAGACGTTAATGGACAAATAGAGTTTAATATATACCGGTAGACAGATATTAGAGAGTTTTGTTAAATATATAAAGACACAGTGTACATACGGTAGACACACACACACCAGGGGTCGCGTTAACCGGATATTTTCCGTCATTGACCGTTTTTTTAAAACGGTGACGGAAAAATTTTGAGGCCATCCGTCATTTTGACAGATTGCAATTCACACCATGGCTGTCTGGCCATGTGCATTTGTTTACAATGAAGGAATAATCAATAAATGGAACGGTGGATAACGTTATAAAACATATACAATGTCACAAAGTCACTACAGTGAGAATTAGATAAAAAAAAAAAAAAAAAAACTAACAGCTGGCTGGTGCGCTCAGTAGAAAACGCTGTAGTACATACCCCAGGCCTGTGTGGAGCGTGTGTGGCGCTGTTAGTGCTGCCACACATAAACACTAACAACAGAGAAGAAGACAGAAAGCTTCCCCGCAGTATTCAAACTCCAAACATTACAAGTGGATTAAATGTTGACTGGGAGTCGTGTCAGTGCAAATATGACGGTCGATAATGATTTAACGGGCGAGATTCATCTGCAGTGTCCGAGGGACCGACAGTAGTCAGCTGTTAAGTCACGTAGCTGTAGCTACACAGCGGTGTGTCTCGGTACAGGTAGAGCGGTGGGGGTAGGACATCACCGTTTCACACACTCGCCGCGCACAACTCTTCCAAAGGTAACGTTAAGCCTTCTTTTAATGTATTTAGCCCGCCGTGGCATTGTTTATAACACTTAAAGCTGAGTGGGGTTTGGTCCTGTCTGAATTTGTGCTGCATCTGGCTGTGTGGTCTATAGCTTCAGTTGTTTCAGTGATGCGCAATGGCTGCGTGCGTGCGTGCGTAAAAGAGAAATGAGAGGCACACACAGAGAGAGAGAGAGAGAGAGAGAGAGAGAGAGAGAGAGAGAGAGAGAGAGAGAGAGAGAGAGAGAGAGAGAGAGAGAGCTAACGCCAGTGCACTATGTGATGCCTATGTGAAAACATGCTCCTTTGGATGTTTTGGTATAACACATGGGTTAGCATGTTGATTGTTGACAGAAAACTGATGTCATCATCAGGTATTTAAGTTGTATTTAGATGTTGAGTGGCAGAAAGTGACCCCCGCATTCACTGATGACCCACAGTTAGATGTGCTCTGACGCAGACTCTGCTCCGGAGCATTCTCTGTTCAATTTGTTTGGACTTGATATGAATTAAAATTGAATGCAATTGAATATGGCATTGTTATCTTTTTTTTTTTTTTTAAATAAAGTGACCGGTAAAAATAGATTATGACGGAATTTTTATGACCCCGTCAGTCAAAATGACCAGCGACGAAAAAGTCTAGCGCAACCACTGACACACACACACACACACACATGTGGTCAGTGTGTGTCTCTTTGTCTGCTCCTACAGGGACAGGAAATGGTTTTAACATTGTGTCATAATCCACAGATGTTTGTCATACAGTAAAACAGCTGGATGGAATCAATGAGTTATAAAGGTCAATTATTATGAACTTGTTGATAATAAACGTTGAGTCTGACCTGTTTCTTCAGGATGAAGAGCATGTTTCCTCTGAGGCGACAGAACCGCTCACTGAGACCTGAGACACAGAGACAGAGAGAGTTCATCAGTCACTTTATTCAACTTTATTTACTGCTTGTTCATTTATTTTATTTATTTATTGCCAGCCTATAAAACAGTATTACTTAAAGGGATAGTTCAACATTTTGGCAAATTGGCCCATTGCCATAATCCCTATAGCAGTAGGTTCGTTACCTTTAATTGTTGTTACCTTTAACTCATCAAATACACAATCCAACAACTCCACAACGCTCTGGTGGACAAGTTGTGACCTGCACATTCACCACACTATGAGATAATAACACAACGTTACCAGACAGAGTTGTTTTAGAGGGAAATTCATGCAAAACCGCTGTTGCGCATTCCCGTTGGGAGCAGTTTTTCATCAACAGTCTCTGTATTTCCCTCTCCAAACTCTGTCTGGTAACGTTGTGTTATTATCTCATAGCGTGGTGAATGTGCAGGTCACAACTTGTCCACCAGAGCGTTTTGGAGTTGTTGGATTGTGTATTTGATGAGTTTGATGAGGGAAACCAAGAAATCCCATAATGAGCCTCCGTAGCGTAGCTCTGAGCAGCTCACGGCTCTGCTCCGCCGTTCTAAAAACAGCTTGCACCGACAATTAAAGGTAACGAACCTACTGCTATGACTATAGGGATTATGGCAATGGGCCGATTTGCCAAAATGTTGAACCATCCCTTTTAAACAATGACTCAAGCAAGCCAGTAAGGAAAGTATACGGTAAGTTTGAGCAGCTGTGGATGAAACGAACATCTGGAGGAAGAGGAGCTGCAGTCCTGAGTGTATCACACAGAGACACAGTTTCCAGGAACTAAAGTCAGACTGAGTCAGAGGACGGAAATAGACGAAGGAAACGGAGAGCGCTGAGGAGCCGCTGAGCAAGGCAGCAGAAAATATAACAGAATATTTCAGTGGAGTTTATTTTTTATAATGACTAAACCTGTCTTCCCTGATGCTGTGACTGTTAATTATGAGCTGTTTTTCCTTGTGTCTGCTCAACGTGCTTTAGTTTCTGACTTTGTTTTATGGATTCGGTATCATTATATTGTTTGTACAGAACGCTGGCCTGGAAGAAAATAAAATTCAACAAAAGCTTCATCCCATCTGCCATAGCTGAACTAAACAAGTCAATGAAAAGAACATAACCATGAGAGCCGGTGCATATTCTCATTTGCCCAGGTCATAGTATTTCAAAGGAGGTTAAATCGAAAGCAACTGGACTTAGTTAGACAAATAACTAAGTCCAGTTGCTTTCGATTTAACCTCCTTTGAAATATAACCATGAGGAATGTACATGTAAATGTGGGGTGCGGGGTCTCATATGTTATATGTTTTATGTCCCTATTGTATGTCCCTATGTATTTGTGGTGTATGAGATGGGGGAATGTATGTAAATGAATGTAATTTGCACTTCTCGAGGCTGTCTGTACCATAGACTGTATGTAAAAGAGGTCTGTACGCAATGGTGAAAACAATTTTCCTTGTAAAGGACAAATAAATTCATCTATCTATCTATCTATCTATCTATCTATCTATCTATCTGTATATCTGTCTGTCTATCTATCTATCTATCTATCTATCTGTATATCTGTCTATCTATCTATCTATCTGTATATCTGTCTATCTATCTATCTATCTATCTATCTGTATATCTATCTATCTATCTATCTGTATATCTGTCTATCTATCTATCTATCTGTCTATCTATCTATCTATCTATCTATCTATCTATCTATCTGTATATCTGTCTATCTATCTATCTATCTATCTATCTATCTATCTGTATATCTGTCTATCTATCTATCTATCTATCTATCTATCTGTATATCTGTCTATCTATCTATCTATCTATCTGTATATCTGTCTGTCTATCTATCTATCTATCTATCTATCTATCTATCTATCTATCTATCTATCTGTATATCTGTCTATCTATCTATCTATCTATCTATCTATCTATCTGTATATCTGTCTATCTATCTATCTATCTATCTATCTATCTGTATATCTGTCTATCTATCTATCTATCTATCTATCTATCTGTATATCTGTCTGTCTATCTATCTATCTATCTATCTATCTATCTATCTATCTATCTATCTATCTGTATATCTGTCTATCTATCTATCTATCTATCTATCTATCTATCTATCTGTATATCTGTCTATCTATCTATCTATCTATCTATCTATCTATCTATCTATCTATCTATCTGTCTGTCTGTCTGTCTGTCTGTCTGTCTGTCTGTCCGTCTATCTATCTATCTATCTATCTGTCTATCTATCTATCTATCTATCTATCTATCTATCTATCTATCTATCTATCTGTATCTGTCTATCTATCTATCTATCTATCTGTATATCTATCTATCTACTGTATCTATCTATCTATCTATCTATCTATCTATCTGTATCTGTCTATCTATCTATCTATCTATCTATCTATCTATCTATCTATCTATCTATCTATCTGTATATCTGTCTATCTATCTATCTGTCTATCTGTCTATCTATCTATCTATCTATCTATCTATCTATCTGTATATCTATCTATCTATCTATCTATCTATTTATCTATATTGTGTAACTTGTTGATAATTGTTGCTTCTCTGAATAAATAAAGGTTTTAAAATGAAACAGGATAACCCAGTGTGTGTGTGTGTGACCTCTGTCCTGTCGTCCGACTCGCAGCGTTCCTTCTCTCTGGAAGTTTCCAGATGTTGCTCCTCCTTCTTCTCTGGACAGAAACAGCAGCTGGCTGCGGTTCACCCTCAGCTTCTTCACCCTCCTCATCTTCATCCTCCTCTTCCTCCTCCTCCTCTCCACCACACATCAGCTGTCTGCCATCTTCTTCCTCATCAGGGTGTCATGTCCAGCTGCTGTAACAGTTTATAACATTTTTACATTTTAAATTAAAAGTCATATAGGCTATTCTTTCACATGTAAATACACGTGACATATTATAGTGCCTGATAATACAGAGGATTAAACAAGGAAACAAACTTCTGTTATAGTTTCGATATCGGTCAATAACCTGGTAAAACACCTGTCACTCACTCTCTGCTCCATAAACCGTTGAAACGAGCGGAAAAACTGCAATAAAATTAACGTTTAACTTGATAAAACTACTTTAAATGAAACAAAGAGGGTTTAATCTTAACGTTTCGACGTGTTATCTGCTTCGTCCGTGTCTCTTACCGACTTTAAAACCGAGTTTTTTTTCCTTCCTTCTGGGATTAAAACCAACTTTCCAACCGCCGCTGTTTGTTTTGACTGGAGTCCATGGGAAAAACCTTTGGACGCGCTCAAGTATCGCGAGAGTTCCGCAGTCCTCGCTGCGATGCTCCCGTTGGGCCACAAGATGTCGCGAGAATGACGGTGAAAACACAGAACTACAGGTGGACAATCGTAAAACAATCACTATTTTTAGCATTATAAAGGTGGGAAAATATAGTTTTAAACGACTTAACGAGTTTTTTATGTTTTAAAACTGTTTTTTTTATCTATTTATTTTTATTTTATCTCAAATGTGTGCACCTGTTTGATGTATTTATTATAGAACTATTAGGCCTACAGGTTTTATGGAAATGTTGTAGTATTTTCCCTCAGGATATGTTTTCAAGGAGTATTTTGCTGATAATTCATGTAATATGTAGTAACATATGTATTTTCTGATGATGTATGTACATAAATACACTTTACATACATTTCTCATAACCTTTTGACCCCCCACCAACTTTTATGTCTCATCTGTGACCTTTTACTTTCACTGATGGTTAAATGAAACAATGGAAGAAAATATTTTTAACTATCCAGTGTTTTGGCTAATCAATGTGTCATAATTCAATATAAGCTATTATTAATTATACCATCAACCCACCTTTATTGATTACTGTAACCACAATGGGGTTTGCAGGTTGTGCAACTGTGGTCTGTCTCCACCTCTCTCTCTCTCTCTCTCTCTCTCTCTCTCTCTCTCTCTCTCTCTGTCACACTCTCTCTGTCACACTCTCTCTCAGTCTGCAGCAGGTTAGGATGGAGGCGGCAGCTCTTTCTCTACTTCTCTGTAAGTAACACAACGATGCAAAATGTACATTGTGTTTTCTTTTATGCATTTGAATTGATTGTGATTGCATGAATCACTACAAAACACCAACGCTTAAAAAATGATGATAATAATAATTATAATCAAAATGGTACTTTTTTGTTGAAAGTTTGTGAACCACAATGTTTTTTGTTTTGTTTTTTAACAACCATTTTATATTATATTATTTTATTGCCATATTATTTGTGATATTTTGTTTTATAATGATAATCTTGATTGACATTTGATATTCGTTCAGATTTAGTGATGAACTCCTTGGAGTCTGGTGAAACGGGAGCTGAGAGTGAGTTCACACAGTATTATTATTATAATACTGGTATAGTTGTTTGTTTTTGTTTTAATGCTCTTTATTTTCCCTATGTAAATGGAAAGCTTATGTACAACAAAGGGTATAGGCACAATAAGCTATTGCTTCAGCCTACACATTTTGGTTGCATGGATTAGGCTACTGACCAATCTATGCATTTTGTCAGTCTCTTCTTTTTTTTAATCGACCAAATGAATAAATATTATTATAATATTGTGGTTTATATTCGCATTAGATCAGTTAATGTGTGTTATTTCTTCCTCCTCAGTCTCTCTGAACCCTAAAAGGTTACAGTTCTTTAAATATGGCACTTTCTATGTGAGCTGTGAGGAAGAAGAGGAGGAGGAGAGGACTCAGTGGAGAGTGACGAAGAGGGCGACAGATGGAGAGGTTTGTGTGGGACGATGATGATGATGATGATGATGATGTTTATGTGTAAAATACCGTTCACCTGCAACTTATTTGTGGTTTTCCTTCAGGTGACTTCGTGTCCGTCGCCCTGTCGTGTCTCTCCAGCCTACCCCAGCACAGACACTGGAGTCTACTGGTGTGAAACTGGACCAGGAAGCATCAACAGTAACACCACCACCAACAACATCAACATCAGCACCGTCAGCGTCACTATCACTGGTACTGATAAAGTTTTTTTGACCCTAATTTGATCCTATATAGTTCACTTTTACATTGCGGTTTACGGATTTTTTGTTTTTTAATCAAAACCAAAATGCAGTCTGGTTGAGTTTTTCTGGACACTGATGATTCATTGTGTGTCAGCCAATCAGAAGAGACGCTTAGATCCCTACTCTCTTCTGATTGGCTGACACCGACCTGATGCTCCAGAGAGAAGATGTGAAACTTCTCTGGAATGGTTTTAGTTCTACAAATGTGTTAAATAAAAGTGATAGTTCAACATTTGGGAGATTCTCCCTATAGTCGTAGCAGTAGGTTCATGACCTTCACAGTAATTATCAGTGCAAGTTGTTTTGAGATCAGCAGGGCAGAGACGTGAGCTGCTCAGTGACCACAATGAAGGTGAACGGTATTTCTAAGTTTCCCTCATCAAACTCATCAAATACACAATCCAACAACTCCACAATGCTCTGGTGGACAAGTTGTGACCTGCACATTCACCACGCTATGAGATAATCATGTAACATTATAACAGATGAAGCAAATACTCTGAACTACTTATGCTTTTGCTTCAAAAACAACTCCGTCTTGTAATGTTACATACATGGTATAGCGTGGTAAAGAGAGGAGAGGAGAGGAGAGGAGAGGAGAGGAGAGGAGAGGAGAGGAGAGGAGAGGAGAGAGAGGGAAGGAGACAGGAAAGGAGAGAGGAGATGAGATGAGAGTAGAGGGGAGGAGAGAGGAGATGGGAGAGGAGATGGGAAAGGAAGGAGGAGAGGACAGAGAAAAGGAGAAGAGAGAGAAAGGAGAGGAGACAGGAGAGGAGAGAGGAGAGGAAAGGGGAAAGGAGAGAGGAGGCGAGAGAGGAGATGGGAGAGGAAAGAGGAGAGGAGAGAGGAGACTAGAGAAGAGATGAGAGAGGAAAGAGGAGAGGAATGAGGAAAGGAGAAAGGAGACGTGAGCGGAGATGAGAGAGGAAAGAGGAGAGGAAGGGAGAGAGGAGACTAGAGAAGAGATGAGAGAGGAAAGGAAAGAGGGGAGAGAAAAGGAGACAGGAAAGGAGAGAGGAGAGGAAAGAGGATTGGAGAGAGGAAAGGAGAGGAGAGGAGAGGAGCGTTGTGGAGTTGTTGGATTGTGTATTTGATGAGTTTGATGAGGGACCTGCACCGTTCACCTCCATTGTGTTCACTGAGCAGCTCACGTCTCTGCCCCGCTGATCTCAAAACAACTTGCACCGATAAATAAAGGTCATGAACCTACTGCTATGACTATAGGGATTATGGTGAAAAATGTTGAACTATCCCTTTACATACTTAAAAAATAAACGGGGTCACATGACCACTGTCTCCACCAGACGGCGCTGTGCTCCTGGAGAGTCCGGTCCGTCCCGTTGCCGAGGGCGACGACGTGACGCTTCGCTGCCGGACCAAAGGTGAAACGTCCGTCTCGGCCGATTTCTACAAAGATGGCGTCTTCATCGGCAGCAGCTCCGCCACGGGGGACATGACCATCCGCAACATCTCCAGGTCTGACGAGGGACTCTACAGGTGCAACATCTCAGGAGGAGGGGAAGGGTCACCGGACAGCTGGGTGAAGGTCAAAGGTCAGGAGGAATCTGACGGATACAACTATTTAAAGGGACATTGTGTAACTTCTCCTGTTATCTCTATTCAGGAAAATCGATTATTTGGTTCAAAAGTATGTTTTTCATTAAAGGGATAGTTCACTCAAAATCGAAATTTCACTCATTATCTACTCACCCTCATGTCGACTAAGGGTTGGGAGAAGTTTCAGAGTCCTCCGTGCAAAAAGACACACCAAAAAACATCCAAATACCTCCATAGTGCTCGCCTGTAATGTCCCTCTAGTATTGAAGCCCTGACATGAGAAATTGTTCAATGCAAATCACGCAAGATTTGCACAGACACAGGCAAAGCAGTGAACTGAGACACTGGGAGCGTCCGCTACAAACAAGATTAAAATATAAACTTATTTAATTTTTTACGGAACAATTTATCATGTCTGGGCTTCAATACAAGAGGGACATTACAGGCGAGCACTATGGAGGTAATTGGATGTTTTTTGGTGTGTCTTTTTGCACGGAGGACTCTTCTCCCAGCCCTTAGTCAACATGAGGGTGAGTAGATAATGATGATAATGAAATTTCAATTTTGAGTGAACTATCCCTTTAATCAGTAATCCCCCCCCCCCCCCCCCATCAACAAACTGAAGTGTTCCGGTTAGCTCTGAATTTGCTGTTCCGTGGTAACGCAGTGAGGAGGAATGGAGCGTTACACTGATGCTGCATTCACCTGCAGTCGGGCAGACGGCCGTCGGTAACAAACCAGAAGTCCAGAGAAAGACGGTAAAACGTGGGTCAGGTCAACAATACGACATCGCCATGACAACATATTGTCACGTGTATTGTTTTGCCTCTTGATGACGGACCACTTGTTTACATAGAGGCTTGTTTATGCCGTTACGTGCAGTGGCTGTCATCCATCTGCCGTCTGCCCAATTTCGAGTGAATGCAGCATGAAAAATACGATTGAGTTGCTTGTGATCTACAACCGCAACGCTAGATGGGAGGAATTCCTACACAATGTACCTTTAAAGAAAAGAAAAGAACAAAACAAACTACCAACGACTCGCTCCTCTCTGCAGCGCCCCCTGGTGACCAGGAGGAGCCTCTGATGTCGACCGCCACCGTCCTGCGCCACCTGGTGGTGGCGATGCCGTACCTGCTGTCGACCGTCGTCCTGGGACTCATCTACAGAGACCGGAGGAGAGGTACGAGCTGCTGCTTCTTCTTCTTCTTTGTCTTTGTCTTCCAGTTTGGCATCATGTGTTGTTTTATTCGTGTTACAGAGCTGCAGGCCGACGAAACACAGCGACCGTCTGACGATGTCATCATGGAAATAGCCATATGACGACGACCAGTGACATCACTCGTCGTCGTCGTCAAGACCAGACGTTGATCACGTTGCCCCGGAGACACCGTAGCTCATAAAGGACCAAGACTCTTCTGGCCTTGATGGAGGAGGAGCAGTGTACGGGACGCAGTTTGGTCCACATCATCTTTTGACGTCCATGTTGACACGTGAAATTTGTTTAAAGGAGCATTATCGCAAATCCAAATCCTTAATTCGGCCACTAGATGGAGCCAGGCGGAGCTTATCAGATATAAACAAGTGGGCAGCTGTCAGAGAGAGAGAGCAGCCTCGTTTAGTCCTCCCCCCCCCCCCCTCCTTCCCCCCCCCCCCCCTCCTCCTCCCTCACCAGGCTGAATGAACGTGCAATCGCGGGAAAAAGAAAACTCGCTAGTGGAAGCGGCAGCTCTACGTCGCGCACAACCACAACAACGACAACAACAGCAACTGAAACGTCCTCCTCCTTAATAACGCTGAGAGGACAGCTGAAGAAAGACACAGGGACGTGGAGACAAAGTGTTCTACCAGCGATTCAGTGACTGTGAGCAGCCTAACACTGCTACATTACTTACTGTTGCATATTTGTCCGGTTCGGGGGTCCGATTTGCGAGTTCCGAGTGCATTTTAATGCAGCAAGCGCCGGGCCGGCTTGGATCATAACAAAGACAAATGCTGCATTTGCCCCACGGACACTATACTGTCGGCGATTTTTTTTGTAAATTTAGTTATGGCTCCCCCCGACCCATCTTTTGCATATTTCATCTTATTTTATGCTATTACTGCTGTATTTGCGATAATGCTCCTTTAAATGTCGAAAACTGTCATGTGACCGTCTCAGTTTTTGACGTATTTGGACAGGAAGCTTCAGACTGCTGGTTCATAAACGTACCGACCTCTCTGTGACCTCAAACTGTCTCATTGTACTGTATTTTTCTATTTTATTATTATTAAAGGGACATTGTGTAGGAATTCCTCCCATCTAGCGTTGCGGTTGTATATCGCAAGCAACTCAATCGTATTTTTCATGTTGCATTCACGTGAAATTGGGCAGACAGCAGACGGATGACAGCCGCTGCAGGTAAGGGCATAAACAAGCCTCTATGTAAACCAGTGGTCCGTCAGCACGAGGCAAAAACAATACACGTGACAGTATGTTGTCATGGCGATGTCGTATTGTTTACCTGACCCATGTTTTACCGGCTTTCTCTGGACTTCTGTGACTAAAATGACATCTTGTTTGTTACCGACGGCCGTCTGCCCAACTGCAGGTGAATGCAGCATCAGTGTAACGCTCCATTCCTCCTCGAAAACATACTTTTGAACGAAATAATCGATTTTCGTGAATAGATAACAGGAGAAGTTACACAATGTCCCTTTAACGAAGTAGCAGCCATGTAATACTATTGAATTTCAGTATTCAGTTTTTCGCTGACATGTAAAAATAAAGTGCTGAGCTGAAGTTGAATCATCATCTTCTGTTTGTTTCTTAGAAGTGACGCATCGTAGGTGTCCGAGTCGGAGCGCTCGCTGTTTCTGTGGCGGTGGGTTTCACAGGAAGTGTGTGTGTGTGTGTGTGTGTGTGGGAGGGGGTTCAGCTGTGGCAGTTTGTCTGTTTAAGTTTGTATCCGTGGTTATCAAACATACAATATTTATCAATTACACTGATTAAATGTGAATTTATACGTCATTATAATATAAACACATAGCAGAAAGACTGATGTTATTGATGGCACTTCCCAGGCTGTGGTCGTTTATTACAATATATCAACATTACAAAGCTATTGTGACACGTTAACAGTTTGACTTTGATGTTAAAGAGAGAAATTAAATAACATCTGGACCTGGATGGGAATAAAAATGTTTTAATTCTAAAATAGTAAAGCCTTATAGGTATAGCCTACAGTTTCAATGTGAAAGCAGCAGTAGGCAGCAGGAACAAAGGTAACACCTCAATAATTGTTTCCTCTTCTGGGTTTCACAGGAAACTGCACTTTGTTTAGAAGTTGCTGCCCCTCTTCGTCATTGTCTCTGTGGTCACACATCTTCTCTATACATATTTAACTTATGTTATGTGCTTTTGAGTAACATTTTTATTCAATTAAAATCCATGAAATAAACTTAACTTAACACTTAACTTAACATATATTTTTAAAAAGTCCATTGTGTCTACTGAATACTTTACATTTTAGAAACCTTCATCAAAATCTTAATGATTAAACATATAAAGTATGTGTGAATGATTTTTTGCAGCATATATAGCCTACATGTTGTCACAAACAGCCCAAAAAGAGTTTTACTTTTGGATGAGGTTTCTAAAAGAGATTGTCTGCTGCCCTCAAGTGGTCATTAAAATCCAGTGATTCAACTTCAAGTTACTGTAAGAAGAAAGGAAATTTACAATTACAAAATCAAATTTTAGTGATTGAAACCGTCTTAAATGCAGGTTCTAGTTTATTAATTATAGTTTCTTTCAATTATATGTATATGTTATACAATAGGAAAACTTTACACTTTTAAATGGTGTCAAAGGAGTTCAAATCTTTCTAATCATCGTGTTTACTTTATACCATTAAAAAAAAACATTAATGTATAGACAATTAATATACAAGCTGAAATCAAAAAAATACTTTGCTATGTACATGAAAATTAAGAAAATCCTGACTAAAATAAACATATTCAAGTGTTTTTTACGCCTTTAAATTGATTTTGTATTCATTTTAAGCTTCATTTAGTTAAGGAAAATTAGGAGACGCTTGTTTTGTAACGCGGCACCGCCCGTGTGGGGCGGAGTTCCGTTCACCGTCGCTCTGAGACCGCGAGAAGCCGCTTCCTGGCTCCGCCCCTCCGGAGTGAACAAGCCGCCACATGGAGCGCTCCCTCAGCAGGAAACAGTTCCGGGTGTGTTTGACTTTTCTCTGCAGCTTTTAGCTTCACAACTTTTTCCCCCCCTTCTTTCTTCTTTTCTATCGTTCAGTTTGTTTAATAAATGTAACAAAATGAGGAGTTAAAGGCGGGAACAGGAGGAAAAGTTTGACGTTTAAAAGACAAAGAAGAGGAGGAAGAAGAAGTTTTGTTTTTAACGCCGTGAAGGTAAAAAAAAGAAAAAGAAAGAAGCGGTTTTAATGTGTTGTCACCTTTGTGTGTTTGTTGTGAACCGGTCTCACCTCAACTACCGTCAAACACCTTTTACTTTCATCTTTTATGCACAGAAATCGACCGATTATTGATCTAAAATCACCTTTTAATCACTTTATATCGAAGATTTTGCTTCTTTTAGCTACAATTAAACCACTTTATTGCCATTTTAGAGGCTGTGGGTTGAGCTGCACTAATAACATTAACATCGGTGTACTTATATAAGAGCTGAACACTAAAACCTTTATAAAAGCAGACTTATGTAGTTTTATGTCCAACTAACACCTGAGTGCACTAAATGTCCAAACATTATTGATAAAAGCATCACATTTTCACCTTGTTTACACTAAAATCTATCAATTTCTGTCAGATTTGTGCCTGAAAAACTATAAATCAATCAAAAATGATTGTAAATCAATGACATTTTCTGTGGAATAGTGGACAAACTGTTGCAGCTCTTCACTGGTTCATAGTTTGTTATTCAAATGACACGTTTCACTGAGCCTGTTCTGTAAAAAAAAAAAAAAACTCATGTTCCTGTTATCAAGCAGAAGTGCAGATGATATTGATAAGGTCTAGTCTAAATTTACAGGAAGTCTCTTCTTTACTTGTGTTGTTTGGTGCAGAAATCCACTGTCTTTTTCTCGGCAGATCTGCAGAAATCTCAATATATTTAACATTTTATGAAACAGTTTAGAGATGTACCATCTAAGCAGAGTTGGAAGAGAAATATTGATAGGCCTACACTAAAATATCGTAATAAATCCTCCTGAAAGACTATCGATATTTAACATGAGGACAATGGTTTTATTTTGTCCTTACTTGTACTTACCGACCATTGGTAACATTGGTTCAGGTTTCATGACAAACAATGTTATGTTGCATGTTCCAGTGGCCTTTTATTATATTAATAGTTTTTTTTGATGGAAAAACTCACAATCTGCAATCTGAACAAAGGAATTACCATCACTCGGAGGCTCATATACAACACTAAACACTCTTGCCGCGTAATACAAATGTAATAATCTTAAATATTGCGATATTTTATTGTATTGATATATGTTTTTACACCGTCTAGGGCCGCAACTATCGATTATTTTCATTATCGATTAATCTGTTGATTATTTAAACGATTAATCGATTAGTTGTTTGGTCAATAAAATGTTTAAAAAATGTTGAAATATGTCAGTCAGTGTCTTGTTTTGTCCACAAACCAAAGAGAAACTCAGTTTATTGTCATTAAGGAACAAAGAAACCAGAAATATTCACATTTAAGAAGCTGAAATCAGAGAATTTTGCACTTTTTTTCTTTAAAAAAAAACTACCCAAACCGATTATTCGATTATCAAAATAGTTGACGATTCATTCAATAAACGATTATTGTGCGATTAATCGGTTAATTGTTGCAGCTCTAACGCGCATACTTTTGTAATGGCTCTCTACCAGGAACCCCGGATTATTGGATTTAGAGAAGATGCTCATGTTTGGCCTTTGTGTTGTTCGGACAATGTGTTTGAAAACTAATGCAGATTTATTCTGAACTGCCAGACCGCTTCTTTACAAAGGCGATTTTGGCGTTTTTTTTGTTTTGTTTTTTTGGGTGGGACTAGACCGGACCGTCGTACCTGCCCTGGATCTGTAATTACAGCTACGTCAAAGTTCACTCTTAAGATAAGCTGCGTGTACTTTGCACTCGCTGTAAAAAAAAAAAAAAGTTTTCAGAGGAACTATTTATTACCTTTAACAGGAAAGTGGTAAAGTTTTGGTAAACGCCTTATCATTACAACTGGTTACAGAGACTCTGTTTGTATTTAATGGTGTTGATGATGCAACAGGGCTCAATCTCGCCCTGACTTGTAAATTATTCATGTTGCCAGGTTATAATTGTCCGTGTTGTTGCTGGTTGTAGCGGCTGCAGGCGTCATCGTTGGTGTGAAGGTTGAAGCGTCTTCGTCTTGTTTGTCTGATTCAGTTTTAATTCGGCTTCAGGCTGGTAAATTAAATCTGGTTCGTATGAAGTCAGACGACTCTGTCCGGGCTTTTATTTTGAAAATCCATGCAGCAGTTTGAGTGTTAGATGGATTTTAATGACCATTTAGCATATTTTTAGTTTCTTCTGCATTATCCATCCTTCCTTCTTTCCACAATCCTTTTTCCTTTCCTTCTTTCCTTCCTTCCCTTTGTCCTAATTTCTTCTTCCTTCCTCTTTTGATCCAATTGACCTTTGATCTGTTCCCTCCTTCCATCTTTCTTTCTATCATTTTCCCTTCCCTCCTTCCCTTCGTCCTCACTTCTTCCTTCCTTTTTGAATCAATCGTTCCCTCCCTCCTTCTATCTTTCCTTCCTTTTCCCTTTCCTCTTTCCTCCCACCTTTCCATTTGTCCTTCCTTCTTTCCCTTTATCCTTCCTTCCCTCTTTCTTTCCTTCTTTCCTTCCCTTCGTCCTCCCTTCCTCTTTTTCTCTCATCTTTCCCTTTGTCCTTCCTTCCTTCTTTCCCTTCATCCTTCCTTCCCTCTTTCTTTCCTTCCTTCCTTCCCTTCGTCCTTCCTTACTTCCTTCTTTCCCTTCGTCCTTCCTTCCTTCTTTCTTTTCTTTCTTCCTTCCCTTCATCCTTCCTTCCCTCTTTCTTTTCTTCCTTCCGTCTCTTCGTCCTTCCTTCCTTCTTTCTTTTCTTTCTTCTTTCCCTTTGTCCTTCCTTCCCTCTTTCTTTCCTTCTTTCCTTCCCTTCGTTCTTCCTTTTCTTTCTTCCTTCCCTTCGTCCTTCCTTCCTTTCTTCCCTTCGTCCTTCCTTCCTTCTTTCTTGTCTTCCTTCCTTCCCTTCGTCCTTCCTTCCCTCTTTCTTTCCTTCCCTTCGTCCTCCCTTTCCTCTTTCCTCCCATCTTTCCCTTTGTCCTTCCTTCTTTCCCTTCGTTCTTCCTTCCTTCCTTCTTTCCCTTCATCCTTCCTTCCCTCCTTCCCTTCGTCCTTCCTTCCTTCCCTTCGTCCTTCCTTCCTTCTTTCTTTCCTTCCTTCCTTCCCTTCGTCCTTCCTTCCTTCTTTCTTTTCTTCCTTCCTTCCTTCTTTCTTTCCTTCCTTCCTTCCCTTCGTCCTTCCTTCCTTCTTTCTTTTCTTCCTTCCTTCCTTCTTTCTTTCCTTCCTTCCTTCCCTTCGTCCTTCCTTCCTTCCTTCCTTCTTTCCCATCATCCTTCCTTCCCTCTTTCTTTCCTTCCTTCTTTCCCTTCATCCTTCCTTACTTCCTTCTTTCTCTTCGTCCTTCCTTCTTTCTTTCCTTCCTTCCTTCCCTTCGTCCTTCCTTCCTTCCTTCCTTCTTTCCCATCATCCTTCCTTCCCTCTTTCTTTCCTTCCTTCCTTCCCTTCGTCCTTCCTTACTTCCTTCTTTCCCTTTGTCCTTCCTTCCTTCTTTCCCTTCATCCTTCCTTCCCTCTTTCTTTTCTTCCTTCCTTCCCTTCGTCTTTCCTTCCTTCATCCTTCCTTCCTTCTTTCTTTTCTTCCTTCCTTCCCTTCGTCCTTCCTTCCTTCATCCTTCCTTCCTTCCTTCTTTCTTTTCTTTCTTCCTTCCCTTCGTCCTTCCTTCCTTCCTCCCTTCTGACTCCTCTGTCTGGTTTCAGTGTTGCTGTTTCTTGTGTGTTGTTGTCTACAAAGTTCTTCCTCAGTCGTCTGAAACTAAACACTAAAAAATATCCAGCTACTGACGATGTAGAACGATAAGAACGAGTCGACATCATGAACTTCCTTCAGTTTGAGTGATTCCTGGTTTTAACCACTAGATGTCGCTGTCGATTCACGTTGATCTGAACCGTTCACACGAAGGTCAAACTGAACTCTAGAGTCAAGTTGTGTATAAACATGTGTGAACACTGGTCTAAACTGTGTCTGGTGATATAATAAACTTACAGGTGAATTATAATAGTTTACAGGTGTATTATTGATTTTACAAAACCACAATTAGACGATGAATCAAATTTCTCAAGATTATTAACATCAAACTAATAATTGCACTGAATTTTTAAAGAAAATTTCTCCGATACGATCTTATCAGATGTGAATTGATGTTTTTCCTCATCATGGATCACAATTAAGTGAATATCTTTGTGTTTTAGACGTCGTTTAGACAAAATTTAATATTTTGACTGTGTCAGTTTGAGCTATAATTTACCTTCTTCCCATCGGTTTTCTGTATATTTTATGTAAACAATAATTAATTAAGAAAGTAATGATTTGAAACCTGGATATCAGGTTAATATCTGGTGATACGATGCACAATAATGCAGTAATGCACTGTTTTATCAGACACAATCCACCAAATAACAAGAGGATGCGTTCGATATTTTTCCTGTTTCCACTATTTTTTTAGTAAAACTCTATAGATTTATACAAAACAAACCTTTAAACAATAAAACAGTGTCAACTATTTAAATTGTTAAATGTTACATCATGTTTAAACTCAAAATAAATAGCTGGAAACGTGAATAAAGAGACATGTAAACATCATTTTCATGTTACATCATTTTACATAACGGTCTGAACACAATGTTTATCCTTTGTGTAAATGTAATGATCTGTGAACTGACATGTTTTATGTTTAATCTCTGAAGGAAGAAGACGTAAAAAAAGGAGAAGATGATGGAGGAGATGGAGCAGCGAGGAGACGTTACCGTGGCGTCCGACGCCGCAGAGGAAGAAACTCCTCCCACGGTGAGACGGCGTTAAAAAAAAGAAAAACCGTAACGTAATCTGTAGAGTACAAATACTACTGGTCAAAATTTACTCCGTTACAAGTAAAAGTAGCTCAGTCGACATGTTACTCAAGTAAGAGTAAAAAAGTACTTGCTTTTAAAGGTACTGAAGTATCCAAAACTACATGCTTCTAAATTTACTTTAAGTAAAAGTAAGAGTAAGAGTAAATTTCTTATTTTTCACATCAATGAATTACTATAATGTTTTCTAAATGAATTTAAAGCAGAAGTGAGTGATATATTTGTGTTAATATAAGTCTTAAATAGTTATATCTTCCGACAGCAATCACTTTCATAGAGTGTTTGGACTGAAACACGGGTCTCTCAGTCCCTCTGCTCTGCTCTGAGCCGAAGAGAAAACATTTATCGTATCCTACAGTTTTTATCCAATGAGGAGAGAGAACGGCATGCAGGGCTGTGTGTGCAGCCAAGGAACGCCGTGAATGTGGTGACGTAGGGACGAGGACTGTTATGGTGCGTTCAAGGAAACTCGTGTTTTTCCGACCGTGAAGTCGTACCAGTTCGATCTGGTACGAGTTCACCGGTCGGAAGTTACGAGTGGCCGTTATAGTGACTTTCACCGGTAAAACAGGTCGGAAAAACACGAGTGGGTTGCCTGGAACGCTACAAAGTCGTAAGTTGTGACTTGAAGCTGTAATTTACGGTTTCAAAAGCCTGCCTGGAACGCAGCATTAGCCAAAACAACCGGATCGCTTACTTCTGCTTTAAGGACCTTTTAACTCTTGTTTCTGAGAATGAACTCTTTGAAAGCAGCTGCACTGATGTGCTGCTTTTAGGGGTTAGGGTTTCCTTCTTTGACAAACACAGCTTGTGTCCAATAGGATTTTAGAAAAAAGAAGAAAAAAAAAAGCAGTCCTGAAAGTAACGAGTACTTTTCAGCCTTCCTAGAAATTAACTCGAGTAAAAGTAAAAAATATTTGTCTTGGAAATGTATTCAAGTAAGAGTAATAAGTACCAAAGAAATCTAATACTCAAGTAAAGTACAAATCCTCTGGATATGTAGCCTACTTAACCCTCCTGTCGTCCTTCTGGGTCAAATTGACCCAATTTGTTCCCTTCCTCCATCCTTCCTTCTTTCCTTCCTTTTTCCAATCCTTCCTTCCTTCCTCCCTTCGTCCTTACTTCTTCTTCCTTCCAATTGACCCTCCCTCTTTCTTTCCTTCCTTTTTCCCTTCCTTCTTTCCTCCTTTCCTTCCCTTCATCCTTACTTCTTCTTCCTTCCTCTTTTGATCCAATTGACCCTCCATCTTTCCTTCCTTCCTTTTTCCCTTCCTTCTTTCCTCCCTTCTTCTGTCCTTCTTCACCCCTTGAACAAATCTGTTCCCTCCCTCCATCTTTCTGTCCTTCCTTTTTCCCTTCCTTCTTTCCACAATCGTTTTCCCTCCCTTCCTTCCTTCCTTTTTGACCCAATCTGTTCCCTCCCTCAATCTATCTTTCCTTCCTTCTTTCCTCCCATCTTTCCCTTTGTCCTTCCTGCCGTCCTTCCTTCCTTGACCCAGGAGGACAACAGGAGGGTTAAGTACAGTACTCAAGTAAATTTACTCCATTACCATCCACCACTGGTAATTTGTGACATCATAACTCTACATACAGGTGTGTTTACAGGTGCAAACACCAGTCGATTAAAGCTGACGAGCGTCGTTACAAACTCGTTAGTTTCCTCCGGAGCGTGTCACCGATTCATCACAGATTCAACAGAGCCACGCGTTACGCAACCTGGTCAAATAAAAGGAGAGAAACGTCGTCCCCTTACAATGTTATCAGCCGTCGTCACGACAACAAAAGCAAAGCAAAGCGTGGTGATAAACAGTGACAGCGAGTGGATGAAACGGATGAGACTGTGTGTGTGTGTGTGTGTGTGTGTGTGTGTGTGTGTGTGTGTGTGTGTGTGTGTGTGTGTGTGTGTGTGTGTGTGTGTGTGTGTGTGTGAGTGATAAGACGACCATTGTTGTGGTTAACAGTGATGGAGTGAGGGCAGGTACGAGGAGCGGTCGCAGTGCGGTGATGTCATCAGCTGACTCACCTGTGTGGACAGAAGGTGATAACAGGTGAAACAGCTGATGGGAAGTTGTTTTCAGTCGAGTGTTCATCGACACGAGAACATTTTAAATTTATCTGTGGTTTTTTAAGAATGAAAGTGTAGTTTTTACTACATCTCCTCTCTTAGCTTCTTCTCAGCTGCTGTTGTTGTGACATCACAAAGTGACAGGAAGTCCTGACGGCTGGTTTTTCACAGTATTACAGTAATATAGAACCTAGAGCTGCCTTATAATCACATTACACATGGACATCTACCTTTATACTGTATGGAGCTTTAATACAAACATCTACCTTTATTTTGAAGGAGCTTTAACGCAAACATCTACTTTTATTGACCCAATCTGTTCCCTCCCTCCTTTCCATTTGACCTTCCTTCTTTCCCTTTGTTCTTCCTTCCTTCCTTCTTTCCCTTCGTCCTTCCTTCCCTCTTTCTTTCCTTCTTTCTTTCCCTTCGTCCTCCCTTCCTCTTTTTCTCCCATCTTTCCCTTTGTCCTTCCTTCTTTACCTTTGTCCTTCCGTCCTTCTTTCCCTTCATCCTTCCTTCCCTCTTTCTTTCCTTCCTTCCTTCCCTTCGTCCTTCCTTACTTCCTTCTTTCCCTTCGTCCTTTTTTCTTTTCTTCCTTCCTTCCCTTCGTCCTTCCTTCCTTCTTTCTTTTCTTCCTACCTTCCCTTCGTCCTTCCTTCCTTCTTTCTTTTCTTCCTTCCTTTCCTTCATCCTTCCTTCCTTCTTTCTTTTTTTTTTACTTTTATTTTGAAGGAACTTTAACACAAACATCTTATTACCTAAAGAGTTTTTTTTTATCTGTACCGTCCCTTTAAGAGCTCATTGAAGGAACCAGCAGCCTCCCTGTCTCACATCAGCTACTATAACCTTTAGAAAGAGCAAAGGTGTGTGTGTGTGTGTCTATGTGTGTGTGTGTGGTTTTGCGTCACTACATGCCTCGCTGTCCATTCAATGTGACACAACAACTTTGAGTCAAATTCATCCACAGGTGTGTGTGTGTTCAAACGCTCTTACTTTGAAGGTAAAGTAAAGCTTTAAATCAGGGTTTAAGTTCATGTTCGGGGTCGGACCTTTAGTTGTGATAGTCGTGTGTGTGTGTGTGTGTGTGTGTGTGTGTGTGTGTGTGTGTGTGTCATTACCTCTCATCTGCGTCAGGTGACCATTTCCTGTCTTGAGTGCTCCACTGACCTCCGACCTCCTTTTTTTCCCCCCCGGCCGCCACCAATCACAACAGGGCGCCATCGTCTCTGTGGCAACCACGTCGCAACCTTTTGATCCGGGTTCTCTGATTGGCCGCCGTGGGCTCCGGTTCCCACGGCGATCCCTCTCCTCTCTCCGTGTGTAGTTGTGTAGTTGTTGTCAGTCACGGACGGTTGCTTTGACTCATGACCTTTGACCTCTGTGCTGTGTTGGGTACCGGTGATGCTGCTCTTCCAGGAAGCTGAGGCTCGTGCTGCGTTCGAGGGCAGCTGGAAATTTCCGCTCCCAGTCTGGAATAATGGGAGACGAGACGACTTTACTTGCTCAAGGGCAGAAAGGCAAAAAAAAAAAGAAAAAAGAGTGAGGGTGGGATTTTTCAGCCTTTTATTCGCCTGCTACTGTATAGAGCCATTTCCCTGACATTAAAAGTTGGCATTGAAAACAGAATTTGGCATTGTAATACAAGTTGTATTGACACTGGAACAAGTATTGGCATTGAAAAATGTTGGAACACAGGCATAAAAAATACAATATTTTATTTAGATTAAAAAAAATATATATTATCATGTAGTTTTCAATGTCCGTCCTCAGATTTCTTCTTCATGCGTCCCTAGCCCCTCCCCTCAGACCCTCCCCTCCACGCCCAAACCCTGACAGTAACTTGTCATTGAAAAAAAGAACATTGAAACCGAAAAAAATAAAATAAAATTGAAACTGAAAACCAGTGAGACTGGGGGAAAAAATCAGTGTAAAAAAACACACACTGAAAAAAGATCCACATGAAGAAGAAATCTGAAGACTGACATTGAAAACTACATGATAATATATTTTTTTTAAATCCAAATAAAATATTGTATTTTTTATGCCTGTGTTCCAACATTTTTCAATGCCAATACTTGTTTCAGTGTCAATACAACTTTTATTACAATGCCAAATTCTGTTTTCAATGCCAACTTTTAATGTCAGGGAAATGGCTCCATACTACTGGAAATTAGTTTCTTAAGAGAGAGGTCCAACATCTGAGTTTTTCAAAATAAGAGTCCTGAGCCAAAAAGATTCAAAAATAGACAATAAAGAAGCAGAAGAGGCCAAAAAGGGGGAACAAATGTCTAAAGAATTAAGGCAAGGCAAGGCAATTTTATTTGTATAGCCCATTTTTACTAACAGTTTGTCTCAAAGGGCTTTACATGGCATCATAACAACATCCTCTGACCTCTGACCCTCACATTGACGGAGGAAAAACTCTTAAAGGTCCAGTATGTAATAATTGTCAAGGTTTATTGGCAAAATGTGAATAAACTACCCACGAATATATTTGTATAAGTGTATAATCGCTATAAAAGGAAATCTGTTTGGTTTTCGTAGCCTTATAATTATTCTTTTATATATACATGTGTCTCCATCTTGCGCCGCCATGTTTGTACGGCAGCCTGAAGGGAAAATCCAGGCAGTTAGAGAACACGTTTCAAGAGTTTCACGTTCATAAATAAACCAAAGGAAAAGAAGGAGGAAGGAAAGAAGAAGGAGGAGGAAACAGCAGACATATCGTAAAGTGGTTTAGATCTTCACCTCATCGCTCCATGCTCCTGAAATACTCCCAGTCGTGGTAAACAGTGATTTTTGTCCTTGGAGGCCACCGTCACTTTACCGACGGGAGGGATGAGCCCTGCGATCTAGAATCTGAACGCTGGATGTCACGGTTTCCCCCCCTATTTACAAACTGGACCTTTAAATGTTGTAGAATGGTCCCGTCATCTTGAAGCTGATTGGACGCCAAACTTACTTTATGTTCTTCCTTTGCTTTTTCTTTACAGGAAACCAACAGTAACTGTAACCACACCGTCGACGAGGCCCCCTGCTCTCCAGCCGAGGAAACGCAGCAGAGCGAAGGTAAAAAAATAAAATAAAAAGTTTTCTAATGTGGTTTTATTTCACATACTGTCCGTGTTGACCTTTGACCTCCTCCTCCTCCAGACCTCCCAGTGACGCCAGAGAAACCAGAAGGCGGCCCTGTGGTCGTTCAAGGCAACGGCAAGAACGCCGCCAGCGAGAAGCTGCAGAGAGTTCGCAGGTGGAGCATCACCACGTACAAGGTGAGCGGGAATCAAACCAGGCTCAGATAATCAATAAATGTGACCCGTTCTATCAAAATGAGTCGGATGTCGCAACGTTATATTTTTAGATAATCAGCTGATAACGTGGAAAACCCATAGAAAATCCAAAAAAAATATTTTACCCTAATTTCAAAGCAATGACATTCAAAAACAATCTCCCAAAGTTACACAGTCCAGATAATTGAGAAAAGGCACGTAAATGATGATTAAAGTTGACTTGCAACTTTAACCTTCTGAAGATGAGCGTTGCATCGGTGCAAAACACGAAATATCTTCTGAAGCGTTCATGATAGAGACGAGCTGTGAACTGCATCTGAATCGCGGGATTCTCCGCTTTCTGACGGTCATTGAATGGTGCCTCTATGACAAGAAGGGACGGATAAAGAAACAGATGCTAAACCGGGTAACATCGACGCTAACAGAGCGTAGCATCGATGCTAAACCGAACGTAGCATCGACACAACGCTTGCACATGTTTTACAAAACATCAACAAAACATGACAACTTCTGAACCGTTTATGATAGAAACGAGCTGTAAAAAGCATCGGAATTGTGAGATTCTCCGCTTTCCGAGGGTCATTGAATGGTGCATCTATGACAACAAGGGACCGTATAGGGTGCGTGTAATCACGTGGTACAGGAACAGATGCCAGAGTCACTGGCAAAAACTTTAACTGCAATTTTCTCAGGTTTTAGAACGGAATAAAAGAGTGAAAGATCGTAATTCAAATGGCCACATCTTGAAAACCATCAAAAGTATGACTTTGACTAGGGTGTCATTTTAAAGCTTATTTTCTAATCTTTTTTTTTTAATCCCACCATATAATCAGTAAGTGCATACTACATATTTTACACGCACCATGAATTCATATCATAACTCAATAAATAAAAGATTAAATAATTCACTCTACAGCCACCATAAAAAGAAACAACAACAATCCCAAAAACAAAAACATACAAAACAATAAACTATATTGAATCTTCATCCCAAGTTTTTGTTATTGCGAGGATTTCCCATCTTTTTCTCTCTGCACTATTTTTCTTGTTTTTTTGGCAATATCTTTGTTAATAAATAATGATGTTTAATAAATGCTATAAAGTATCTCAAATTAAGCTCTCCTTGATTTTTAAAAATAAAATCTTTCCCAAGCAGAACAATAGTATTGACAGTAAAAGCATATTTTGTAGGGCTGGGACGATATGCTTTTCTCCCGATTCGATTCTTCTACGATTTTTTGGATGGCGATTCGATTTAAATTGCGATTCTACGATATTGCTGATTCTCTCGATTTTTAGTCTTTAGCATTTTTAACATTTATCTGCACACAAATGTAGCCTACTGTAGGAGCCTATAAATTAACATACTCCATTATAAAGTGAACTTAAATCCTTTTCAAAACCTGCACTCTCTGTATGTAAAAAAGGCTAACAAATGCACATTGCACAATATTAAAAAAAATTCAAAAAAAAAATCTAATTTTTTTTTAAAAAATTAAAAAAAAAAACGATTTTTGAAAAAAAAAATCGATTTAAAAATCGTCAAAAAAGATATCGCGATATTTATGTGAATCGATTTTTTCTCCCACCCCTTATATGTTCTTCATGAAAACTAACTAACTAATCTTTCCATTGATACCAAAATCTCAACTTTGCAATTTGGGTCACTGTGACTCATTTTGATGGATCAGAAGTAACTGTTTCTCTGTCTCTCTGCAGTGCACCAGGCAGGCGCTGTCGGAGAAGCTCGGCCGTGGGTCTCGGACCGTCGACCTGGAGCTGGAGCCTCGGCTGGAGCTGCTGAAGGACGACCGGCAGCGCTACAACAACGTGACCAAGCTGGCGCAGACGCTGGCCAGTCAGCTCGCTCAGTTCGCGGTGACGCAGAAGACGCTCGCAGATGCCTTCACCGAGCTCAGCGTCAAAACACCGGCGCTCCACGTGAGTCGACGTGACCTTTATTTAATCAGATCTGAATGTTTTAAACACAAAGAACAAATCTAATGTGCACCTTCTGTGGTTAATATGAAATGCTAATTCTAACACTGCTATTAATAAATAAGCCTAATGAGGTCATCAGTAGCAGCCAAATCATAACTAATTATACGTTTATACATGTTTTTGTTTGGTTATCCATTTTTATTCATCAATTAAAAGCTCTATGGAGGATCTGGAAAGTTTTCTTGACACCACACCGAGACAATTTCACAAGACTCATATACGTACATCTAACGTGTAAATCAGGTGGAGTTCGGTGTGAACGCTGACGCTCAGAAGTTTCTGTCCAAGAGCGGCGAGACTCTGGCGACGGCCATTAACTCCTTCACGTCCGACATGAACACCCTGGTCAACAAAACCATCGAGGACACGATGCTCAACGCCAAACAGTACGAGGCCGCCAGGTGGGTAGAAACACAAGCCAAGGACATGTAGGTACACAACGTTAAAGACATCCAAAACAACTCAAGAACTTCGTAAAATGTTGAATCTTAGGGCGTTTTCACACCTGGTTCGTTTGGAGACGTTGTTCCGAAACAGGGATCGGTTCGTTTGGTTCATATGTGAACACAACAATTGCGCTCGGATGCGGAACAAAACAAACGGGCCGAGATCGCTTGAAGAGGTGGTCGACACAACACGCTGTTGGTCTTCAGTGGTTCTCAACAGCCAGGCGTACTGGTTCGGACTGGCCCGATTCAGGCCGAGTTCGGGTCACTCCATTCGGCTTCTTTTCTTTGTTTGTTTTTTTTGTTTTTTTGCTGTGTTCGGGTCGGATTTTGGCAAAAAATATCCACAAAAGATTGGAATTGCGTCGGGTCTGGGCTTCAACCTCGGTTCAGACCAGGTCGGATTTTAATTTTCAGGCCCGTTGAGACCTCTCTTCCATGGTTTTTATTAGGGGTGGGGAAAAAATGTATTCACATAAATATCTCAATATCTTTGACTATTTCTTTTTCAAAAAACGATTTTTTTTTTTTTCTCCTTTTTTTTTTATTTAAATTTTTTTTTTTTTTTTAATATTGTGCAATGTGCATTTGTTAGCCTTTTTTTTACATACAGAGAGTACAGGTTTTGAAAAGGGTTTAAGTTTACTTTATAATGCAGTATGTTAATTTATTACAGTACAGTATTTGTGTGCAGATAAATGTTAAAAACGCAGACTAAAAATCGAGAGAATTGGCAATATCGTAGAATCGCAATTTAAATTGAATCTCCATCCAAGAAAATCGTAGAAGAATCGAATCGGGAGAAAAGCATATCGTCCCAGCCCTAGTTTTTATTTTTCCTGGGTAACCTCCTCCTCCTTCCAGGTAAGAGTTCTGACCAATAAGAGAAGAGTTTGTTAGCGCATGGCATTTATTTACATCTTCGGACTGCTTGGAACTGTTGGCGTCTGAACACAAACAGCCCAAAAAAAAATGAATGCAACAGTTGTATCGGTTTAGTTGCTAAATCAGAACAAAGCAAACGAACCACAGGTGTGAATTCGCCCTCAAAGAAATACAGACCAATGAAAATCAAAAACATACGTACTACCTACAATCATCAGGATTGAGTACGACGCGTACCGAGTCGACCTGGAGGAGCTGAACCTCGGACCCCGAGACACGGTCACGGTGCCCAAACTGGAGGTGGCCCAGAGAGACTTCCAGAGCCAGAGGGAGAAGTACCAGAAGATCAGAGACGACCTCTCCGTCAAGGTCAAACTGCTGGAGGAGAACAAGGTGAGAGGGACCGAACCGACGGATCAGAGTTCTGGGTGAATAGTTCACCCAAAATTCAAATTTCACTCATTATCTACTCACCCTCATGTCGACTAAGAGCTGTGAGAAGTTTCAGAGTCCTCCGTGGCTTCTCTGAGTTACGGGGGGGTCCGTGCAGCAGTATTTGTCTATATAATGGTTGTGAATGGGCCTCACTTTTCTTCATCCAAAAAGACACACCAAAAAACATCCAAATACCTCCATAGTGCTCGTCTGTAATGTCCGTCTTGTATTGAAGCCCCGACATGAGAAATTGTTCAGGAAAAAATTAAATAAGTCTATATAAGCTTGTTTGTAGCGGAAGCTCCCAGTGTCTCGGTTCACTGCTCTGCCTGTGTCAGTGCAAATCTCACGTGATTTGCACTGACTGGCGGAACAATTTCTCATGTCGGGGCTTCAATACAAGAGGGACATTACAGACGAGCAGCATGGAGGTATTTGGATGTTTTTTGGTGTGTCTTTTTGGACGAAGAAAGTTGGTATCCATTGACAACCATTATATGGAGGACTCTGAAAATTCTCACAGCTCAGTCGACATGAGGGTGAGTAGATAATGAGTGAAATTTGAATTTTGAGTGAACTATCCCTTTAATTTTCCATCCATCTCTGCCCACAGGTTAAAGTCCTCCATAACCAGCTGTGGCTGCTGCACAGCGCAGTAGCAGCTCATAGTTTATCCTGCCACGGTTTCCTGGAGCAGAACATCCAGCAGGCCAGCGAACTCCTCAGCAACCCGGACGTGGACGGCTCCTCCTGGCTGGAGGAGAGTTGACCCAACTAAGCAACAATCTTACCAAGAATATTTGTCTTATTTCTAGTCAAAACAAATCTAATTCTAGGTGAATAAGACTCATCACATTAAAAAGTAGCTTGTTTTTTGACACATCTTACTTTTTTCAAGCTTATTTTCACTTGAAATAAGTAGAAAAATCTGACAGTGGAGCAAGTTTCTTATTACAAGCACAAAAAACTTCCTTTCACTGGCAGATTTTCCTACTTATTTCAATTGAAAATTAGTGTGAAACAAGTGAAACTTATCTGAAAACAAGTTGATTTTTAGGTGATGAGCCTTATTTTACGTAGAAAGAGATTTGTTTTTACTAGAAATTAGACATTTTGACAAGAAATAAGACAAATATTATTGGAAAGATTTTGGGTTTTTGCAGTGAACAGTTGGCCGGAGGACAGACGTGGGTTTGGAGGGTGTTTTGGGATCAGTGGACTCTATCGGTGGGGAAAAAAAATGGGAGATGCTTGATTTGGGAATAATTGTGGAGTAGAAATATTGAAGTGTATGTAAAGTTCTCCGATAGCTGGTTAGGTAAGATGGTAGTTTATTTATACCAAAGGTTTGGGCTGTACCTGTAAAAACTAGAAATAGGATGTTAGATACTGGGGATGTGAGAGTGTTCCTTGGGTTTGTGATGTTCATGCAGGTCTTGAAAGTCTTGGAAAAGGTTGAATTTCAACACTTCTCAAGTCTCAAAATGTTGCAGAATCATTTAAAGCAGAAGATCTGAAATTACCCAAAGACAAAAGGTTCTCAACAAGTCTCTGTTTCTTTCTGTGTCATAGATACTCAGCACTTGTCTCCTCTGACCCGTTTAACGAGCACCCACATATACATAGTACATACAGTACAGTACGTGCCCCTCCTGGGTTTTCCTTGCCTCTGTCGCTGTGTGTTGGGGAGTAAATCCATCTAATCCCCTGTGAGTTACTAAGCCTTTCTTTGAACTTTTAAAAATCCTCAGTCGCTGCAGTCAGAAGCTCAAAGCCTCGACACTCCACTGCTGGAAAAAAACAGCTTCACTATCACTGTCCATAAGGGCTGGTTAGTTCCTTGGTTTGGTTCCTGTAGCCAGTTCTGTTGTTTGATCACTCCTCAATCTCATTTTTTTTAGCCATGCACCGACTGTCACATGTCGCTAATTAAGTTAATGCCAGAAGTTATTTGCTAAAAGGAAAACTTCTCTTTGAATAATGTGTTTGTTTTTTGGTTGAGGATTACTTGTAAGTTGAAAGAGGCCCCTCTCAGGTTTTTTGTAGTTCAACAAGACCAAAAAAAAAGGCTTGAGTCTTTTGTACAAGACCTGACAGCTGATTCACACCATGTTGACTACAGTTGAGACAATCTCCAATGATATCAATGATGTAAGGGGATCCAGCCTACTTAATGTGGACCAACAAGTAGCGTGAACGTTGTCTTGTTCATTGGTAAATAAAAGCTGGTTGATGACGACGGACTTTCAGGCAGAAAAACCAAAAATGACACTATACGCCGATGATGTTGCCTTATTTGTTGTAGAAGGAACGTTTGTTGTAGCCAACCTTTCAGATGACAATAGCCTTCAAATACTTTGTCTAGTTTGAAAAAGCTACTGTGCTGCCTTTTTTCCTATGTAAGAACAAAACTTAACTTCTCGTTCTTCCTCTTTTTCCAGTTGGTGGACAAAATAACAGAAACACCTTATATAGACCGAATCGCCTTGTTGTTTACATTCTACTTCCGGGTAGAAAACCAGCACGTAATTTGAATGAGATCAATAGTAACGAGAGTTTAGCTATATATATCATATTTTTTCACGCCCTATCACCGTTTAGACAAATCTGAAATGATTGAAGAAACATTACTATTTCTGTGTGTGTGTTTTGTGTTGCTATGTGTTGTATTTATTCAGTTTGGGGGAATCACGGTGTCAAGAAAGCATCAGTGGCTGCAGCTGACAGGGACAGCTAACGGTAGCTAAGCTGACGGCGGTAGCTAAGCTAACACCAGGACGTCAGCTGTTAAAACCCTCCCGTTGTCGGACACGACATGAAACTACTCCAGTTAGCTCAGTCTAGTTGTAACTCAGATATCCGCTGGAGAAAATATTTTTTCATGGAGCGTTTATTGAGTCACTGAGTTATTAAAGTTAAACAGGTAGCTAACCGTTAGCCCGGCTAATCTATGATAACCATGACTAATCACAAAAATGTGCACACGTAAATAGTAATGTTTGTCCAATCATTGGTTTTATAGACTTTACAAACATCAGATTAGTCTAAACGGCGATATAGTGACATGAAAAATTCGATATATATAGCGAAACTATCGTCCGTCACTATTGTTCGAATGCTGGTTTTCTACCCGGAAGTAGTTGTAAACAACAAGGCAATTCGTCCTATTAACAATCTGATGCAATCTAACGGCTCGCGCAGGTACTAAAAGGTCCTGCTTCTGTTCGGTCTGATTGGGTTTTTAATTTGACGACTATCTTACATCATAATGTGAAGTTTCATGTTATTTTATCCACCCACTGTATTGTATTTTCTCGCACTCTTTGCACTAAACCCCAAAGCACCATCTGCCTTATAAACTCTTCTTGTGATACAATGTGTTGAAATGTTCAGTGAACTGACTCCTTTTGAACTGTTTCCTATGAATGTGTGTTTGTGTTTGTGTGTTTGTGTGGATGTTTTTGTGCAATAATGTCCCAAAGCCCTTCTTCTGTCTTAAAATAGGATATTTTCTGTCAATTATCTCTTTGTTTTCCTATAAAACTGCCCCACCTGTATTAGATTGAGCCTTAAAGGGAATTTCCACTAAATTTGAAGATGGAAAAATTGTTGTTTCTTTAAGAGGAAACTGGCAAATTTGGATATTAGAAAACGAGTTGAAAACTTTGGGATAACATTGGAAAAACATTTTCTTTCACACAGGGGCTGTTATTGTCTGTTCTACACCATATGTCTTTGGGTTGTTTTGTTAATATAAGTTTTTGTCTTCAGAGAGTAACTCTATTTTTTCTCAATTATTTTCAATTTACTAAAAAGAGTTTTACAAAAAACAAAAATATAATCTAAATCTCTTCTCTGAAACAGTGGAGGAGATCGAACTGTTGAAGAAAAGTTTGGGACTTTCACAGAGGGAATAGAATCAATCTTTTGGGGGGTTTTCCAGTGGCTGTTTTTTTTTTTGTGGTTGCCTAGTTTTCCTTTTGAAATCCAGTCTGACCTGAACGACGGCTGACCTTAGATCAGTCTCAGGTGGATCTCTAGTCCATTTATCTATAAAACCAAAAATGTAGCGCTAAAGGGTAAAGAGGATTTGCTTTTCATTTTAATTGCCAAACAAGGACCAAAATGTACATGAATAATAAATTGCTTTAACATTGTCGGATGTTTTGAACGTTTTGTTGAATGTTTGTATGACCCCAAAAAACTGCCAAATAAATACGTATATTGGGAGATTTGAAAAAAAAAAAACTGTTTAAGGGTTTGATTTCTGAATAATTATGAAACTGTTCCCCCCCAAACAGGATCGGCCTGCACCTATAAACTATGAACTGGGGTGACTGTATTACTTTACATGTTTTAGGTACTTTCCATTGGGTTTCACTTTTAGTCCCTCTCTTGTTTTAACAACTAAGTGAGGGTGTTGAGGCAACTTCTTTTCATGGGTCTATATTAATTTCCCAAATTTGTTTCCTTGGAAAATTCTTGGGAAAACCTTGCAATGCCCTAAACCAAAATATTAATATATATAATGTAAAAGCCTGTGATATAGGACCAAAATGTACATGAATAATAAACTGCTTTAACATTGTCGGATGTTTTGAACGTTTTGTTGAATGTTTGTATGACCCCAAAAAACTGCCAAATAAATACGTATATTGGGAGATTTGAAAAAAAAAAACTGTTTAAGGGTTTGATTTCTGAATAATAACTGAAACTGTTCCCCCCAAACAGGATCAGCCTGCCACATATAAACTGGGGTGACTGTACTAATCTGTTGGTTTACATGTTTTAGGGACTTTCCAGTGGGTTTCATTTTTAGTCCCTCTCTTGTTTTAACAACCAAGTTAGGGTGTTGAGGCGACTTCTTTTCATGGGTCCATAACTTTCCAAATTTGTCTCCTTGAAAAATTCTTGGGAAAACCTTGCAATGCCCTAAACCAAAATATGAATATATATATAATATAAAAGCCTGTGATATATGGAGAATAGAGTTTCTGATGGTACATTGATAATTAAAAGAGCATTCATTTTTTTCTTTCAAAAAAACAAAACAAAAGAAGCCAACTCTTTGGTTCAGGTGCTCCTTTGTACCTACAGCCATCTGACACTGATACATTTTTGTGTGTCTCGTTTTGTATCTATGTTGTATATTTTCCTGCCGCTCCAACACTTTGAATTTCCCCCTTGGGCGATCAATCAATAAAGTTTTATTCTATTCTATTCTATTTCAGATAATGGTCACATTATAATTATTTACATTAAATCAGAACCAATTTTACTATTTTTTGGAAGATAGCCTATAATCCCTTTTCCCACCACTGGACAGAACATAAAAACAAAGTGTATTAATAATGTCTGGTGTTATTTTCAGATATAGATTCACAACAGATTCAGGATTAGTATGCAGCCTGTGTGTTTCTGTCTCTAAATGGAGAGGGGGATCAGTGCAGCGACTGTAGAATAAGACTCTGGTTGGTCTGTTTGTGGTTCTGTTGCTCTGATTGCTCTAAAGAGGGGCAATTATTCACCTGGCAACACCAACACACAAAACCTGATTCTACTGTTGCATCCAGGCTCATTTTCCCAAACATTTCAACAGCAGAATAGTTTCTCACAACAGAGATGCTCGGTGTGGTCTAAGACTACTTCTTATTTTTTGTTTTTGTTTTAAGAAGTTCATCTTTGAACAGAAACTACTGTAGATCAGGTGTTGATTAACTTGTCATCTGGACTGTATAATCTCTTAGTACAGACTACAACGGTCAGAGGTCAGCTAAGGGTAAGACAAGGTTTGTTGTCCACTTACTTTTTTTTTTAACCGTACTGTGTCCAATTGTTATTATTCTTTAGCACTGTTGTGTTAATGTCACTTTTATTGATTATATTTTAGCTCTGATGTCAGTGTCTTCTTTCCAAATATGAAATATCCCAGCTATTAAATATGTAGATTTCCATGAAATTTGGTTGTTTAATTTGAATAACTCATGGCCCCAAGATGATGAGTTGTTTTCTTTCGCTAGCTAACCCTATGTTATGGTGATGTTAGCATTCAGAGAGCAGCTAGCATGTGACTGTTCCTACTCTTAAACAGCTGGTTGGTGTCTGAATGTTTTTTTAATTTTTAATTTTATTGATGCAACCTTTTTAACGGTTTTATTATTTATGGTGTTTCCATTTTTTTGTTGTTGTTTTTTAATAAGGTGATGGAAAACTGCTGACACATGAAACAATAATTGTGTAGGCCTGTGTGTGTGCGTGTGTGTGTGTGTGTGTGTGTGTGTGTGTGTGTGTGTGTGTGTGTGTGTGTGTGTGTGTGTGTGTGTGGAGGGAAACATGACCGTTTTTTCTTGCCAAGGGCGCGGCTGGTCGAGCTTATCATGGCCAAACACACACACACACACACACACACTCAAATTATATAAGTCATCATGGTAGAGGACATTACATAGGAACACACACTGTGCTAATGCTAATATGCTAATATAACCACATCACCACTTCACCTTAGAAATGAATTAATTGAGATGGAAATGTATTGTTAAAAAAGAAAAAAGCAATAGATGCTTATCAGTCACGTGACGTTCTTGTTGTGAGCGCCATCTTGGGTACCAACTAGGGACTGAGGCACAGCTATGATCATTAGACTGTATGGGCTTTGATGAAGGATGTCTTATAGTCTTTATTTCTCCATAACCACAGACTAACTCTACATTATCCCGCTTATTACACGGCTTATGAGTGAAATTATTAATTTCAGATGTAATGTTGATCAAAATACGACTTTTATCGATTTATAAATTGCATCATTTAGCCTAGCGAATCTGCAAGTCCAGTCACTTCTCTGCTGGTTTCCTCACCCGCCTTGGTCGTGTGTATTTGTTTTCAATGAGGCCTTTAATAATCAATCAGTGGATCGATATGTGCCTTTTGATATAATTTGTACATATTTTGGTACAATAAAGTTTTGACGAAAACAAAAATCATCTAAGTAGCTAATTAGGCTAATTGTGCAGCGACAATACGGGGACTTTAATGTTTTTCCCTGTGAAGTCGGGGTCCCCACAACGTAGGTTACACATGTAGCCTACACACACACTGTGGATGCTACAGTATTTAAAGCGATCCGGTGGTTTTGGCTAACTTCCTGTAAGCGGATGGAGTTAGCAGTCCCCGCCCTTGTCCCTACGTCACCACATTCACGCGCATCGTCTTCAGTTTATATAAGCTAATATATATAGGCTAAGCTTTATTTCAGACACAGGTCCATATCACAAAACATAGAATATAAATAGTACAAAAATAAAAGAAAGTACAAAAATACAAGAGTGTGCATTTTATAAAATATACCAGGCTATTGCACCAATGCCACCTTAGCCTAGAAGTGAATCGGTAGCAGCTTTTCAATGGGACTTACTAGGGCCTCAATTATGTGATTCTCTGATTTGTCTAGGCCATACATAAAACTAAACATCAACTGTCTATGCAACTGCCCCCTTGGCTGCACACACAGAGAGGACCGCCCCTTTATGCCGTTCTCTCTCCTCATTGGATAAAGGTTGTAGGATACAAGGAAAGTTTTCTCCTCGGCTTACAGCAGAGCAGAGTGACTGACAGACCCGTGTTTCAGACCAAACACTCTATATGTGATTGCTGTCGGAAGATAGAACTATTTAAGACTTATATTAACACAAACAGAGTCAGAGTCAGTTTATTTGCCATTTGTGGAAGGGGACCACATTGGAAAAGGGTTTGCGAGAGCTCAAAAAGGAACACTTAAGGCAATAGGACAATAGACTACCAATAAACAATCAATAAACAGATACAATAGCCTAGATAAAATAAAATAAAAATGGACAATTTGCCTGCATGGATAGGCTGGCGGCCACATAGGAAAAGTACAGTACATATAAAAGAAATTGCATACTTTGTAAAGTGCAAAGTTCAAGGTGCCTGCCACTGGTGCCTGCAGGAGCATAATAAAAAAATAAAAAAATAAAATTAAATGTGCGACTTTTGTTTGATCAGGCTACGCACAGCACTAGGAAAAAACATTCCGCTTACTTCTCCTTTAATGTTTGTCCCTGTAAAGTTGGGGTCGCTAACACAGCTAGTCTACACACACACACTGTGGATGCTACAGTATTTAATGTAACATTTATTTGTGTATGTGTGTTAAAGCATAAGTAAGCTGAATTTTTGTGTTAATATAAGTCTTAAATAGTTCTATCTTCCGACAGCAATCACTTATACAGAGTGTTTGGTCTGAAACACGGGTCTGTCAGTCTCTCTGCTCTGCTGTAAGCCGAGGAGAAAACGTTCCTTGTATCCTACAACCTTTATCCAATGAGGAGAGAGAACGGCATAAAGGGGCGTTCCTCTCTGTGTGTGCAGCCAATGGATGCGCGTGAATGTGGTGACGTAGAGGACGAGGGCGGGGACTGCTAACTCAGTGGGGCGCTCGTTCGTTTGCTGTTGCAGCTCCCAGGCTGTGGAACAGACTGCCACCCGACATTCGCACCATTACTGACCTCAGCCTTTTTAAATCGAAGCTAAAGACGCACTTTTTTAGATTAGCATTTAACTCTGACTAGGGAAGTCCTGCTCTTAAGTGTACGTATTTTTGCCTGTTTTGATTCTACTGTATGCACCTTTAGAGGGCCTTTAACACCCTGCAGCACTATAGCACTTTCTTGTGTCTTCTTGCAGCACTGTGGCACTTTCTTGGGTTTTTATGTAGGCTATTATTTTATTGCCTTGATGTAACGCACTTTGGGTACCGTCTGGCTATTGTAAAGTGCTATACAAATAAATTTTGATTGATTGATTGATTGATAACTCCATCTGCTGACAGGAAGTTAGCCAAAACGACCGGATCGCTTATACTTCTGCTTTAATCAAAAATAGAATTTTGCACAAACTTTGGGCTCCATCGTTTGATAGATGAGTTCCTATTACACTAATGTTAGGACCCACAGTGGAATCAAATTCAATTTTCTTTTCTGTAGCCTACAGCTTTAATGCAACATTTATTTGTGTGTGTGTTAAATTAGTGTGTGTGTGCCTGTATCCTAGCAGGTGGGCGTGTATACGGGAGAAAGCGCTTTCTCTTCCACCTGAGTGATCACGCATGCGTGGGCGGGCGGACTGGGGTCCCACCTCCCTCCCTCCCTCCCTCCCTCTCTCTCTCTCTCTCCACCATGCACTCAGCCTCACACACTCTCACTCGGTCACAGCCGGTGTGTGTAGCAGATCGCAGCAGTGTGTCGATCGCTGCTGCTGCTGATGGGAGTCACTCTGGATTAATAAATGTGTGTTTTTTGTTTGTTTACCTTTGAATTTTGATCCTCAGTTCGGCGCTGGAACCGAAGCGGAACCGCCGACACCGACACCGACCTCCTGTCTGCGGTGAGTTTCACACCGACACACATAAACACACATACACACATAGGCTACACATACACTCAGTTTGTTGTCAGTGAAGGAGCCGCTTCACTCCGCAGGTTCGCGCTGTAAAATGACTCAGTGGTGCGTTTGAGGCGCATCCATCCAGAGCAACTTTAACCTGTGTTGTGGCGTTTCTATGGTTCATGTATCGGTTTAGTTGGACGCTGTTTGTGGTTTTGATGACACTTTGAGATAGTAATTGTTTAGCCTATACTCATTAAATTGAATTAAATAACATTTCTGGGAGTTTCCTGCAGGTTTGCTTCTTATGTCGTCAGTTCAGGTTGGTTTTATGATCTCAGTGATAATCTGTAAACCAATGTTTGTTCACCTGTCTGACAGTTAGCCTACATATAATGCAGTTTATACTCATATAATGTCTATTAACGTGATTTCTGACATGTTTTTTTGCTGTAATATTAATCTGATATTCACATAGGCTAATGATTATTACAGCAGTTTATGTTTCCTCTACTTATCCCTACTGTTCCTCATATTGCAATATGATATTACCAGCAGTTTAAACTGAGCTGTTGTTTCTAAATAACCATGAAGTGCTTCATCTCCTGTGGCTCCGTCTTTGTGCTGCTTATTGGTACTTTTCCACTCACATTTTCACTTGTAGCCTATATTTAAGTCTGGTGGAGCTGTAACATTGTTTTCTAGTTCAATTGTGCGGTATGCAAATAATGATAGTTATAGTTCAAGCGATTAGCCTATTTCCAAAGTCTCATTTTATCTGACTGACAGTCCAAAACCCAATGAGTTGAGAGCTTCTGTGATCAATCGGAAAAGCAAATGTCCACTATTAATTCAATTAAATCAAGTAAATGAGTCATTCTGCCTGCTGACATGCAGAGAGACTCATTAGAGCTGGATGTTTTCTTTGTTTTCCTGCTGGATCACAGCAGGTGTCGAGGCCTCGGGCGGCTGAACTTCACCTGACATGTGTCAACACAAGCAGCTCAGACAGAAACTCCACTGATACAGGTGATGGGAAAATGAGAAAAGATGAGGTCATCACATTGGAAATATCACAGTTTTACTTTTAACCAGGCGTTTTTTTTTTATCTGGAGGTCACATTAGCACATAAATATGTAGCTGTAATTAACCGTACATGGATGTGAACATGAGGAGGGCGTGTGCCGCTGCAGGGCAGATCAGCTTCACCATGCACGACTGACTGAACTTTCAAGTTTGAATAGTTTACACAGCAGCTCATTAAACTAATATGTTCGCTAATTCTCTAATGATTTGCACAAGTGGCATCATCACACTACTGTCTAGGAAATCTGATGATGTGTGAACCAAAACTGCTCGGAGGCGAGACACAGAAGCGTCTAATTCAATCTGAGATTTCACCTCTCTGGACTCTGATTGGTCTTCAAGCTGCTTTTATTTTGAAAAATAAAGAAAGAGAGACATTTTTAAGTGTGGAAAGATCTGGCTGATTGTGTTTTTGAAGATGAGCAGCCGAAGTCTCAGTTTCCTGATTGTTGAACCGGCCTCAAACCACATGAAGCTCCTCTGGTCTTAACAGAATAGTTCACCCAAAATTGAAATTTCACTCATTATCTACTCACCCTCATGTGGACTAAGGGCTGGGAGAAGTTTCAGAGTCCTCCGTGGCTTCTCTGAGTTACAGGGGGTCTCGGCGTAGCAGTGCATGTCCATATAACGGTTGCAAATGGATACCAACTGTCTTCGTAACAAAAAGACACACCAAAAAACATCCAAATACCTCCATGCTGCTCGTATGTAATGTCCGTCTTGTATTGAAGCCCCGAAATGCGAAATTGTTCCGAAAAAAATTAAATAAGTCTATTTTCCAAGCTTGTTTGAAGCGGAAGCTTCTCGAAGCTCCTCTTCCCGGTTCGTCAAATTTGACGAACTTCCGCTACAAACAAGCTTGAAAAATAGACTTATTTAATTTTTTTCGGGACAATTTCGCATTTCGGGGCTTCAATACAAGACGGACATTACAGACGAGCAGCATGGAGGTATTTGGATGTTTTTTGGTGTGTCTTTTTGTTACGAACACACTTGGTATCCATTTGCAACCGTTATATGGACATGCACTGCTACGCCGAGACCCCCTGTAACTCAGAGAAGCCACGGAGGACTCTGAAACTTCTCCCAAATTTCAATTTTGAGTGAACTATCCCTTTAATTGTTTTAGCCGCTAAATTAAACAGTTACGTAACGACATCATCAGCAGGTGAAACTCGTCCTTGTTGATGTTTTCGTTACAAAGTGATATGATGGTGATGATGGTTGATGAGGTTTTGATATGATTGTGGACATTTTTAGAGCATCTTTAAACCTCCAATCAGCTGTCGACTGTCCCACCTGGATCCTCCGGTGGGGAAACCACTGGATGACGTTTTTAGATACAGGACATGTGTTCAGAGGACTGTGTCTGTGTCGGTCTTTGGCTTTCTGTCTCCATGGTAACCCCAGAGACGAGCGATGCTCAGCCAGCTGTCTGCCTGACACCTCCCCGACTGTAAAACACAGCAGTAAACTTCATCTCTCTCTCTCTCTCTCTTTGGCTTCCTCTGCTGAAGAAAAGACTCATCAGTCACTCAGTCGAGCTTTAAAGAGTCTTAAAGGGATAGTTCAACATTTTTGGCAAATTGGCCCATTGCCATAATCCCTATAGTCATAGCAGTAGGTTCGTTACCTTTAATTGTCGGTGCAAGCTATTTTTAGAACGGTGGAGCAGAGCCGTGAGCTGCTCAGAGCTACGCTACGGAGGCTCATGGGATTTCTTGGTTTCCCTCATCAAACTCATCAAATACACAATCCAACAACTCCACAACGCTCTGGTGGACAAGTTGTGACCTGCACATTCACCACGCTATGAGATAATAACACAACGTTACCACACAGAGTTGTTTTAGAGGTAAATTCATGCAGAACCGCTGATGCGCGTTCCCGTCGGGGCAGTTTTTCATCAAGCAGTCTCTGCATTTACCTCTAAAACAACTCTGTCTGGTAACGTTGTGTTATTATCTCATAGCGTGGTGAATGTGCAGGTCACAACTTGTCCACCAGAACGTTGTGGAGTTGTTGGATTGTGTATTTGATGAGTTTGATGAGGGAAACCAAGAAATCCCATGAGCCTCCGTAGCGTAGCTCTGAGCAGCTCACGGCTCTGCTCCGCCGTTCTAAAAACAGCTTGCACCGACAATTAAAGGTAACGAACCTACTGCTATGACTATAGGGATTATGGCAATGGGCCAATTTGGCAAAATGTTGAACTATCCCTTTAAAGCAGAACCGAAGCAGGACCAAGGTGTCTTTTTTGATGCCAGTGCTTCTTAAAAACCAGTTCAGATGCTTCTCAGAGCCTCATCAGTGTGGGGGGTCCTCCCTCCCCATCCCCCCCTCCACCCACACGTGTGTTTACTATTGTTTGTCTGGTAAATAAGTCGGAGGCCTCCTTCTCCTTCTCCTCATCCTCGGGGGGTTTTTACTGGGGTCTCCACGACGACTGAGAAAAGTGTTCAGTGAGTCCAGCACCTGCGGCTCTGTTCAGCCCGAGTCACATTATGTACAGAGACAGTTATTGATCACAACACGGAGGGTCTCTCAGTCCTGTATCTGTGATTAATGGGTTGATTCTTGGACGGTTTCTTGGGCGTGTTTTGGTAACAAATGGGTGATTATTGATTGGTGATTTATTGGAAGATTCTTGGGTGGTTCCTTAGTCAGGTATTTGAGATTGATGGGAACATTCTTGGGTATTTATTGGTGATTAATGGTTTGATTGTTGGATGCTGTCTTAGATATTGATCGGTATGGTCTTGGATGGTTTCGGTGATGGGTTATTGGTCATTCATAGAAAGATTCTTGGATATTTATTGGCGATTTATTGGCAGATTCTTGGGTGGTTTCTTACTCAGGCATTGGGGATTGATGGGGACATTCTTGGGTATTTATTGGTGATTAATGGTTTGATTGTTGGATGCTGTCTTAGATATTGATTGGTATGGTCTTGGATGGTTTCGGTGATGGGTTGTTGGTCATTCATAGAAAGACTCTTGGATATTTATTGGCAGATTGGTTTCTTACTCAGGCATTGTGGATTGATGGGAACATTCTTGTGTATTTATTGGTGACTGATTGGTTGATTCTTGCATAAACTCTTAGGTTATTGGTTATTCATTGGTAGTCAATGGAAGGACTCTCTGATATCTATTTTGCTAGTTTCTTGAATGGTTTTCTTGGACATGCATTGGTAATTGATGGGTTGATTCTTGGACGGTTTGGTAATTTATGGAAAGGTTATTCGAAATATTTATTGGCGGTGCCTTGTTTGGTATTGATTGATGATTTCTGGGTAGTTTCTTATTTGGAGCATCAACGAAAATTTCCATTAATAGCTTGAGATTATTTGTGTCAGTGCTTTTTAAAGTGGTTTCTTGATTATTTCCAGAGAACCTTGTTGGTTAGTTTCTCATAATGTTATCATTGACCTCTGGAAATAATCCTAACTCCAGGTTTAGACTTTCTATCTTCATCTCCCACTGGAGTTGTGTCTGGAGCTTTTTTGGATCGTCTCTGAGGAGCTCCGGGAGTTTCAGGGTTTCTCTGCTCATCCGCTTTCTTTCCCATATTTCCAGGCTGACAGTGCGGTCTGCTGACCCGCCGCTGTAATCCTCCGACTGAAGCGTTAGGAGATCTGTCACTGCTGGAGAGAGAGAGTGTGGGAGCTAATCTGTCAGACTGCTGAGCAACAGCCAGTCGGCCTGTAAACCTAAAGAAATCACCAGAGGGAGGGAAATGAACAGGCTGTAAATCCTGCTGCTGTGGAGCACTTTTCCTTTTTTTGTGTGTTCGTCACGACAACGCTGTCGAGCTGTTAATCAGACGTTTTCTGCTCCGACGAGGTGACAGTGACGTGATAGTTATAATTGGTCACAGCTTCTTTTCTGTCTCTGTTCACTGTTTCAGCCCGTCGCCTCCTCTCTGATGGACAGGAACGGCACAAAGGAAGGAAATGTGTTACATAGAAAATCTAAAAATCGGAGACTTGTTCCTTCACAGCATCAAATTATCACATTTGTCTATGAATAGAACATTATAACCACGGCATTTACAGTACAATTTCAAAACCTATTGGACCAAGACAGTCACATATTTCAGAAATAATGGTTTTAAATCAAAAATTCACACTGAGAAATCGAGCTAAAACATCCAAACATCCAAAATCTTCTGAATAAGTCTGGTTTAAAGAAGGGAAAACATAAGTAGATCATGTAATATAGGCCTGCTACTATACAGTTGCTTTTATCATTGGTTCGTTTGAAGGTTTTGTCCACAAATACTCAGGTTTGCAAAGATAACAAGCTGAGAAAAGCAGCAAATACATGTAGCTGCTCTTTGCAGTTCTGGAGAAATACTCATGAAACAAACATTATTCATTATTCAGATGATTGACTTGATACTGATCGTTATTATCAGATAAAATGGAGTTAACAAACACTGAACTGGTCCAAACCAGGTGATTCAACCAGTTGTTAAAACCTTAAATGCAGATTTATCCAACTGTTGAACCCTTTAAGACTGGTACAGTAGTTAGTCACCAACTCTTAATGCCCTCTAGTTAAACACAGGCCTGATAACACACTATACGCTGTGTATCTTTGTTTACGTGGAGCTCATTTAAATGAGAAGTGGGAATAATTGATGAGTGGTTATTATTATATAAGCCTGTCACCTGCAGAGCCTCTGCTGCTGTATTGGCAGCAGCGGTCGGACGTCACAGAGCAGCTCAGGCTGGAAACTATCTGAGTCCGACCTCAGTGTCAACCACCGGGGATTAGAAACCCGGGTCTGGGTGTCTCCTCCGTCCTCCGTCCTCCTTCCTTCAGCAGAATGTGCAGCAAACCGGCATTTATTTTGTCCCGGCTCGACCAAAACCTTCATATTAGTTTCATATTAAAAAACCCAGGCTTTGTTTTTTTTTTCTTTCCACTGAGTCACTGGAGAAACTTCAGGCCTAAACTGACGGAAAAAAGCATTAAGATGAGTGACAGCAGCGGGCTGGAGGAGGATCATGGTGGTGGTGGTGGTGGTGGTGGTGTTTTACCCTCAGTGAGTCTGGACAGAGATGGACAGAGTACTCGACCCCAGTACTTGAGTAAGAGTACAAATACTACTGGTCAAAATTTACTCTGTTACAAGTAAAAGTAGCTCAGTCGACATGTTACTTGAGAGTAAAAAAGTACTTGCTTTTAATTAAAGGTATTTAAGTATCCAAATTGCATGCTTTTAAATTTACTTTAAGTAAGAGTACATTTCTTATTTTTCACATCAATGAATTACTATATTTTTCTAAATGAATTTGAGGAGCTTTTAAAGCAGAAGTAAGCGATCCGGTCGTTTTCGCTAATGCTGCGTTCCAGGCAGGCTTTTGAAACCGTAAATTACAGCTTCAAGTCACAACTTACGACTTTGTAGCGTTCCAGGCAACCCACTCGTGTTTTTCCGACCTGTTTTACCTGTGAAAGTCACTATAACGGCCACTCGTAACTTCCGACCCGTGAAGTCATACCAGATCGAACTGGTACCACTTCACAGGTCGGAAAAACACGAGTTACGGGTTGCCTTGAACGCACCATAACGTCTTGTCAGCCGATGGAGTTAGCAGCCCCCGCCCTCGTCATGGATCTATTGGTCCTCGTCCCTACGTCACCACATTCACGGCGTCCCTTGGCTGCACACACAGCCCTTCATGCCGTTCTCTCTCCTCATTGGATAAAACTTGTAGGATACGAGAAAAGTTTTCTCTTCGGCTCAGAGCAGAGCAGAGTGACTGAGAGACCCGTGTTTCGGTCCAAACACTCTAAGTGATTGCTGTGGGAAGATAGAACTATTTAAGACTTATATTAACACAAAAATATCACTTACTTCTGCTTTAACTCTTGTTTCTGAGAATTAACTCTTTTTTTTTTAAACTTTATTTTTCACGTTTTTTTGCACAAAACATAGGTAGCATCAGTGTAATGGACAAAAGCTAGTATGGGTACAATATGATGTGGCTAAGTAATACAAATGCTTGCCATGTTGTGCCCTTATAGACGTAAAAGAAACAGCAAAAAGGAAAAGGAAAAAACTAAAGTATATGTACATATATGTCTGTGCACGTGATATCTCGAGTACACAAGTTCGCTTACACCCATATGGTTAAATAATCATCTACATATTCATATAAGAATTAACTCTTTGAAACCACCTGCGCTGATGTGCTGCTTTTAGGGGTTAGGGTTTCCTTCTTTGACAAACACAGCTTGTGTCCAGTAGTATTTTAGAAAAAAAAAAGAGCAGACCTGAAAGTAACGTCCTTTCACCGAGAGGAGAGGACACACCTGTCCGCTGCTGACTCACCTGAAAACTCCTGCAGGTCACAGGTGGCGGTTTTGTGGTTTGCAGACAGAGGACGAATTCATAGGCAGGAAAAGTTGCACCGCCGTGTCCGTCCATCATGGAAAATTTCCACCAACGATTATTTTTTATTACTAGTTAATCTGCCGGTTTATAGATTAATCTGTGAAATAACAGAAAATCATCCATCACGGTTTCCCTGAGGTGACGTGTTCTGGTCTGTCTGACATTTTACTATTATTTACGTTTAGAAACTGTATTTTGATCTAAGGTATATTTTATTTTTTCTATTTTATATATATATATTGCTGCTACATCTGTCTGCAAGTATTTTTTCTTTAAGAATGTTTGGAGCAGCTGACAGATGAATTTCCTTCGGGATTAATAAAGTATCTATCTATCTATCTATCTATCTATCTATCTATCTATCTATCTATCTATCTATCTATCTATCTATCTATCTATCTATCTATCTATCTATCTATTTATCTATCTATCTATCTATCTATTTATCTATCGCATTATCTCTTTGGAAACGGTGAAAAAAATGGTTTAAATAGCGCAAAATGTGACATAGAAACAGACTTTAATATGAAATGTTGCAAAGGTCTCATGCAGATCTTTATATTAAAGCGCCATACGGTTACTTTGTGATGTCACAACGAAGCTGTCACCAAGCCCCGCCCACCTGCGCACGCCATCCAATACATGCAGGATTTGGTTTAAACCTAAACATTTGCTGTATTTTTAATTAGAAACCAGTCAGCCAATCAGAGAGAGGCTCGGAGCAGAGCGTTAGTGATTAGTCACCATCGGCCCTGTGTGTGAGGTCATGTTGTGTGTTTACTTAAAGGCTTGTATGCTGTGTGTATGTGTGTGTGTGTGGCAGAGCAGAGGTCAGATGAATATGTAGTGTAAATATTTGTCGTTGCATTATTTCTCAAACAGGTTTGCTGTGACTTTTGTGTGTGTGAGAACAAACGAGTGTGTGTGTCCTGCACACTTTCACTGACATGTTGTCGTTGCTCTGAAGTCATGGTGTCGTATTCATCGCTGTCCAATAAAAACAAAGAAGCTACAGGCTACACAAAGACAATTTAATGATTGATTTCGTACATGAAAATAAACTAGAGAAGAGAATGCGTTTCCTGAAGGAAAATACGGCTGAATGCTGAAAGCTGAATGAGCTGAATAAATTGTTGAAACAATGCTGAATTAAGTGAAGAAATTGCTGAAGCAACCTTGGATAGATAGATAGATAGATAGATAGATAGATAGATAGATAGATAGATAGATAGATAGATAGATAGATAGATAGATAGATAGATAGATAGATAGATAGATAGATAGATATCTGAGTTAAAGGGATAGTTCAACATTTTGGCAAATTGGCCCATTGCCATAATCCCTATAGTCATAGCAGTAGGTTCGTTACCTTTAATTGTCGGTGCAAGCTGTTTTTAGAACGGTGGAGCAGAGCCGTGAGCTGCTCAGAGCTACGCTACGGAGGCTCATGGGATTTCTTGGTTTCCCTCATCAAACTCATCAAATACACAATCCAACAACTCCACAACGCTCTGGTGGACAAGTTGTGACCTGCACATTCACCACGCTATGAGATAATAACAGAACGTTACCAGACAGAGTTGTTTTAGAGGGAAATACAGAGACTGCTTGCTGAAAAACTGTCCCTGAACGCAACGTGCATGATGAGGGAAACCAAGAAATCCCATGAGCCTCCGTAGCGTAGCTCTGAGCAGCTCACGGCTCTGCTCCGCCGTTCTAAAAATAGCTTGCACCGACAATTAAAGGTAACGAACCTACTGCTATGACTATAGGGATTATGGCAATGGGCCAATTTGCCAAAATGTTGAACTATCCCTTTAATTATTTACCATCGATTTTTCACACAAGAACAAATCTGAGGCCAAAACACAAATGGAACCACAAACATCCGGTCGGACCAGACCTCCGCCCATCGTTCAGCATCTCTCTCTCTCTCTCTCTCTCTCTCTCTCTCTTTTATCTGAACTACGATGAGCCGACAGTTTGTCAGAGGAGTCATTAGAGGAGGAGGAGGAGGAGGAGGAGGAGGAGGAGGAGGAGGAGGAGGAGTCTTCATGACTGTCACTAAACGTTACTCATTCACTCTCATTCACTCTCTCTGTATTGAGGTCAGGGTATTGTGGGAATGAGATGGATGTATTGTAGGCAGTGGCATCATAACTGGGTCGGCACGTAGAAGCCTCAGCTCAGCTAATGAATGAATGAGTGCACTGCAGATTTCCATCCCAGCATGCATCTGGGCGTCGATGCCACTGGAAAGTCGTGACAGCAGCTGGAAGAAGTCGGACTCTGATCGGCGTCCTACTGCTATGACTATAGGGATTATGGCAATGGGCCAATTTGCCAAAATGTTGAACTATCCCTTTAAAAAAGTATCCAAACTGATTATTCGATTATCAAAACAGTTGACGATTAATTTAATAATTGATTATTGTTCGATTAATCGCTGCAGCTCCAACTGATCTGATAAACAATTCAGTTTTCAAATGTCAAATATTTACATTTTTGTTTGTCTCAGATTTGTAGTTAAAGTGTCTTTGCAGTCGTTGGGTAATTTTATGTCTTTTTGGCTGTTTTGCGTCTTTTTTGTTAATTTCTTGTCTTTCTTTTGGAGATTTTGTGTTTAAGTGGGAAATTTCAAACAGTTTTTGTCTGTTTTTAATGACTTTTTGGTCATTTTGTGTCTTTTTTTTTAAATAATGTAGCTTCTTTGTTGCTGGCTAGTGTCTTTTTTGGGTTATTTTGGTCTTTTTGTGACTAGCGGACAGTCAGTTAATCAGTCGTTCATTGATGTCCCAACTCCTAATCACCAACTGTTTGAATAATCAATTCAGTTTTCAGGCAAAAAATGTCAAATATTTACATTTTTGTTTGTCCGATTTGTAGTTAAAGTGTCTTTCCTGTCGTGTCGTGAGTCATTGTGGTAATTTTATATGTCTTTTTGGCTGTTTTGTGTCTTTTATGGTCTTTTTTTGTTAATTTCTTGTCTTTCCTTTGGAGATTTTTGTGTTTTTGTGGGAAATTTCAAACAGTTTTTATGACTTTTTGGTCATTTTTGTGTCTTTTTTTTATGATGTAGCCTACCTTCCTTGTTGCTGGCTAGTGTCTTTTTTTTTTGGGGTTGTTTTTGTCATTGATGTCCCAACTCCTAATCACCAACTGATCTGATAATCAATTCAGTTTTTAAGCAAAAAATGTCAAATATTTTCATTTTTGTCCGTCTCAGATGTGTAGTTAGTGTCTCTGCTGTCATGTCATGTTTTGGTTTATACCTCTTTTTGGTTGTTTATATTTTCTTGGTGGTTTTGTGTCTTTTTTGGTTAATTTCTTGATTTTCTTTTGAGGTTTTTGTGTCTTTTTGAGAGTTGTCAAGTGTTTTATTCCTCTTTTTGGTTGTTTTGTGTATTTTCTTGGTGCGTTTGTGTCTTTTTTTTGTTAATTTCTTGTTTTTCTGTTGAGGTTTTTGTGTCTTTTTGGGAGTTGTTGAGTGTTTTAGTGGGAAAATTCGACCGGTTTTATCTGTTTTGTGTGTGTTTTTAGTAATTTTTGTTTCTATGTTTTAATGATTTAGCTTTTTTGTTGCTGTGTCGTGTCTCTTTGTGGTTGTTTTTGTCTCTTGTTGTGTTCATGTTGTCGTAGTAGTAGTAAAAGTAGTAATATTCGGTACAGCAGCAGTGGAACAACGACTAGTTTAGGCGTTTCGTGTGAACCAGGTCGTGACCCTCCTCACCCCGGTCTATTTTCAGTTTGTGAGTCATGTGACTGGATGATGTCATCATCAAGTTTAATCAATTAAGCTGCTGAAAAAATGTTAAAAGAGAAAGAAAGAGAGAGATTTAACGACAACAAACGACAGAGAAAGTGAAGAAGGAATGAGTGAAGAGACATAGTTTGATATTAAGTCGAACACACACACACACGCACACACACACACGCACACACACACACACACACACACACACAGTGACCCTGATTTCGTTTGTCTGCCAAGTAAACAAACTTTCATTGTCTGTAACCCGCTCTGTTACCACGACGATCGGTGGCCCTCTGACCGGTTGCCACGGCAGCGCATGGCAGCACGCACACACACACACACACACACACACACACACACACACACACACACACACACACACACACACACACACACACAAACACATAACTCTCAGTGTCGCTGCACTTTGTCCCTCAGGAAACTACCACATTCACCAAACTCCTGCAAAAAAACTACTAATTTTAAAGTTTTATTTGTTTAGTTTTTTCATCTAAAAAAATAAAATAAATCAGTTTAGTTATTTAATAAAACACCAAAATTGATTCAGTTAATCATTTTTAACGGAAAAAAAAACCTTTTTCTTCACAATATTTATCTTTATGTGTCATTTGTGATTAACCATTAACCACCAGGACAAATATTAGTTAAATAAAATGTGTGTAATAAAGTCTAATTCAATTAATGTACATGTATATCTTTATAAAAATGGATGAATCTGTGTTTAAACTGGAGTTTGGTTTATTTAAATAAATAAATAAATGGATCAGCAGTAACACACCACAACTACTATACACACACATACACACACACACACACACACGCTGAGGGTTGTTAACACGATTACGTCGGTCGTTTGACGGAAGAAACCGGGCGATCAAACAGAGATGTGAGATTAAGTTATGTAACGTCTCACACACACTCACACACACACACACACACACACACACACACACACACACACACACACACACACACACACACACACACACACACACACACACACACACACTCATCTTTAATTCAGCAACAGGAAGTGTGTGTTCTTGTCGACATGAATCCAGAACTTCACACGACATGGGGGACCAGCGTGTGTGTGTGTGTGTCTGTGTGTGTGTGTTCAATAATTTAGTGCAGGAATTTAAACTATGTTATCCATATATGGACTTCCTCCTCTGTGTGTGTGTGTGTGTGTGTGTGTGTGTGTGTGTGTGTGTGTGTGTGCTGTTTGATCGCACAGAGAAAACAAACACGTGAAGTTTCTATGAGAACACACACACACACACACACACACAAGTTATTCACAAAGCAAATGTTTAATGTTCAGTATTGTTTAATTAACTTTTATTTAATTACACTTTGCTACACGCGCTGACTCAGTGTTTTTCCAAGTCGTTCCCTTCTCGTAGCTCCGCCCCCTTTGACCTACATCGAATGTATCGATATATAAACTAGAGCTGCAGCGATTAATCGAACTATAATCCATTATTAAATTAATCGTAAACTATTTTGATAGTGTTTTTTAAAGGGATAGTTCAACATTTTGGCAAATTGGCCCATTGCCATAATCCCTATAGTCATAGCAGTAGGTTCGTTACCTTAAATTGTCGGTGCAAGCTATTTTTAGAACGGTGGAGCAGAGCCGCGAGCTGCTCAGAGCTACGCTACGGAGGCTCATTGGATTTCTTGGTTTCCCTCATCAAACGCATCAAATACACAATCCAACAACTCCACAACGCTCTGGTGGACAAGTTGTGAGCTGCACATTCACCACGCTATGAGATAATAACACAACGTTACCAGACAGAGTTGTTTTAGAGGGAAATTCAGAGACTGCTTGATGAAAAACTGTCCCTGAAGGCAACGTGCATCAGTGGTTTTGCATGAATTTCCCTCTAAAACAACTCTGTCTGGTAACGTTGTGTTATTATCTCATAGCGTGGTGAATGTGCAGGTCACAACTTGTCCACCAGAGCGTTGTGGAGTTGTTGGATTGTGTATTTGATGAGTTTGATGAGGGAAACCAAGAAATCCCATGAGCCTCCGTAGCGTAGCTCTGAGCAGCTCACGGCTCTGCCCCGCCGTTCTAAAAACATCTTGCACCAACAATTAAAGGTAACAAACCTACTGCTATGACTATAGGGATTATGGCAATGGGCCAGTTTGCCAAAATGTTGAACTATCCCTTTAAGAAAAAAGTCAAAATTCTCTGATTTCAGCTTCTTAAATGTGAATATTTCTGGTTTCTTTGTTTCTTTACGACAATAAACTGAGTTTCTCTTTGGTTTGTGGACAAAACAAGACATTTGAGGACGTCATCTTGTGGTTTGGGAAACACTGATTGACATTTTTCAACATTTTTCAAAATTTTATTGACCAAACAACTAATCGATTTAATCGTTTACATAATCGACAGATGAATCGATGATGAAAATAATCGTTAGTTGCAGCCCTAATCAATATCTCATCTCTCTCTCTCTCTTTCTCTCTGCAGCCTCTCCTCTCCTCTCCTCTCCTCCTGAAGCGATGACGCGTCTTCATCATCGTCGTCACCTTCCTCCTCCTCCTCTTCGCCATGCTCGCCCGTCTCCACGGTGACCCCGACGCACACCCGCACCGTCGCCGCCGCCGCCCTTTCTCCTCCCACGAGCTCCCGTCCAGTCAGTTGCGAGAATGCACGTGATGGGCAGCGTCTCCCCGGCCAATGAGAGACAGGGATTCGCCCCCGTCGCCGTCGCCGTGCCGACGTCTCCTCCTCCTCCGACGCCACTGAGATGTTCTGATATCGCAGGCGACCAGATGAAATCAACTCCTCCTCCTCCCCCTCCTCCTCCTCCTCTTCCTCCTCCCCCTCCACCTCCTCCACCTCTACTGCCCCTGGGTCCTGGGCTGGGAGACCCCGCAGGGCTGAGGATGAAGAAGAGGGTGAGGAGCTTCTTCTGGAAGACGATACCAGAGGAGCAGGTGAGCATCGTCGATTAACACTTCATGTGGTGGTATTTTATTTATTATAGTCGAGCCCACAGCCTATTGTCTCGTCACAGTGCGTAAAAGTTGCTATTTTCTGATATGATATGGATATTTATGATGGCTCACTTTTGTCCTAGTTGCATGTAAAAAAAATGTACGATACATTATCTAATATATCACTGTTCTCTGAATGATTTCTATGATTGGGTTGTATACCGTGATGACTGGTTTGGACCAGCTGGTTCTGTTTAAAAGGGAGACACACCCACAAAACCAGTGCTGAGGACGGCTGCTAGACGAAACACGTCCTTTTTTGTACTGCAGCTGTGCAACTTATATTAAAGAAAGAGTGCTGTTGATTCCCTCACACTTTGAACCTTTTGGACTGGCACCTGAGCATCACTGTGGAAACCTTAGAGTGAGCACGCCGAATCTACCTATTGTCCTGTCATGGAAAACGCATGGAAAATTAGAAAAAATGTCAAACGTTCTGGAAAATTATTCATCACATCATGACATTGGCTACCAGAGCTCTGTTTGACTTTTTCAGACCCCACTAAAGGATTTCTTTTCCAAGTATACCTCGCGAGAAAACTAGATACTTTTAGTAACAGATTGATGAGCAGCAGAGAGCTGTAGTGGCCGTGGTTTAATAAAAACAAAAACAACATATTTACGTTGTTCTGTGATAAATTGTGAATAATTTCTAAGCATGAAAGAGGTTATTTCATAGATAAGTCACAGAGCCACAGCCTGCACATCCTTAAATGAGACTTCTGGGAGTGAGAGAGGAATAAACATAAAAACAATCATGTACAAAATAAGCTACAACTTCTCCACAGCACGATGGGACGGACGGGGGATGTGTTAGTGTATGGTCGGTGTAATAACATGTCTGTCAGACTGTTTTGTTTTATTTTAATGATTATTAACAAGGACGATACATACAACGTTGCCACAAAAAATGGGAAAATGTGATGCATACAAAGACGTCTAGCTTCAGCTAATTTGCGGTCTTTCTCCCTGGTCAGGCTTTAGAATAGGATAAAATATACTGAATACAATAAATGCAATGATACAAATACAGTGGATAGGTACCATGAATAAATAAACACAGCTACAAATTTCGGACTGTAGCAGCTGAAAATGTCCTGGAAAATGATTTCAAGAGTGGGAACCCTGTGTTTATGAAAGGATATAGAAATACATAAGTGTGTGTGTGTGTGTGTGTGTGTGTGTTGCAGGTGAAGGGCCGGGCCAACCTGTGGACTCAGGGCCTCGTGCAGCAGCAGTACCAGATCGACGTCCAGACGGTGGAGGAGCTGTTTGGTCAGAAGGAAAGTCAGTCAAACGCCAAGGCCACGCCCACCCGGGGCGGGAGGAGCCGCAGCTCCTTCAGAGAAACCAAAGAGGAGGTGAGTGTGTGTGTGTGTGTGTGTGTGTGTGTGTGTGTGTGTGTGTGTGTGTGTGTGTGTGTGTGTGTGTGTGTGTGTGTGTGTGTGTGTGTGTGTGACCCCGTGACCTCTGGGCCGGTGCTCTTGGGTCGGTCACGTTAATCGACCCGTATGTGTGTATGTTGAAGTGTATGTGCTGCTGTTTGTTGAAGGTGTGGAGGAGGTGAAGTGTGTGTGAAGAGTTTCCACCTGGGCTCTGACCTTTACACTGTCACCTGCTCACCTCTCTCTCTCTCAATTCAATTCAATTCAATTCAATTCAATTCAATTCAATTCAATTCAATTCAATTCAATTTAATTCAATTTAATTCGATTCAAATGGCTTTATTGGCATGACATACATTGTACATAATAATCATAACAATTAAGGGAAACAACATCTACAGTATAGTGTTGTGATTACTGTAGAAATAAATGTGTCTACTGTATAAATACAAAGAATAAAACAACAAACAACAAATGTGTGTGTCAGCTGACGAGTGTCATTCCCTGTCTCTCGGTCTATGGCAGCAGAGACATAGACTGCTGCTTATTTATTATTCTTTGGTTCTTCCCCCAGCATTGATTCAAATTTTGGGAAACATGTTTCTCTAATACGTATTACTCTTATGACTCTCTGTGTTTCATCTATGTCTCTGGACCAGGTCTCCATTCTGGACTCCAAGCGAGGGATGAACATCGGGATTTTCCTCAAACAGTTCAAGAGGTGAATCTGATCACAAACACAACTCAAACACTTTTCAGACACACAGAGAGAGAGAGGGAGAGAGGGAGAGAGGGAGAGAGAGAGATTGCGTGATGCGTCCGCGCGCCCTCATCCCAAGGTGTTATGGGTAAACAGGTGTGGCGATGCTGGCCTGTTGTGGAGAACGCACGCAGACATGTGAGTCCAAAATGTGTTGATGTCCGTCCGTGGGTCGTGACTCGTATCATCCCCCCGTGGCTCCAGGAAAACAGCCCCGAAGAGACAAAACACAAAAACAACCACAACGAGATGAAAAACGACAGCAAAGAGATACAAAACAGGCAACGGGTGAATAATGGCGACCACAGAGATTCAAAAAATGACTACAAAAAGACACAAAGAGACAGAAAAATGACTATAAAGACGTGCAAGACAACCTCAAGGAAAAACAAGAGACCGCGAAGATACAAACTGATGACAAACAGACACACAAAAGTCACAGTGAGATGATAGAAAATGACAAAGAAACGGGCAAAACCACAGTAAAAAACCATCGGTGATGTCACAGTCACACAATGTAGATGAATTGAACTCATGGCTTGATGATTTTTGAAGATTTGCTGGTCATCATCAGCAAGAAAAAAAAACGACATTTGCACTCTTCAAACATCACTGACGTAGCTCAAATGAAAATCCTTTAGCCTTGTAGCAACCAAAAACGTAATAACGGCCAATAACGTAATCATTTTGGCCATTTTAAATGTAATAAAGCCAATAATATAATAACATTTTTGAGCCAATATTGTAATAACTTTTTTGCCAATAATGTAATACGTTATTACGTTATTGGCCTAGTATTAAAAAAACCTTCGAAAATGTAATAACTGGTGCCGATAATAATACAGTAATAATACATAAATATGACGGCAGTTCTTGAAAATTAAAGGCTTTTATGCAGTTTTGTGCAGTTTGCCAATCACAAATAGGTATAGTGGATGACATAGTCATGTCATCCAAGATATGTACTATCTTTCACCTCTCTCTCTCTCTCACTTCTACCATGCTTAATGATATGTTTGCAAACGGAAGAAGTAAGCATTGTAGGCTATCAACATAATTATGTATTATTACATTATCGGCACCAGTTATTACCAGCCAATAATGTAATAACTTAATACATTATTGGCAAAAAGTTATTACGTTATTAGCTCAAAAGTTTTATTACATTATTGGCTTTATTACATTTAAAATGGCCAAAATGATTACATTATTGGCTGTTATTAGGTTATTGGTTGCTACAAGCCTTTAGCTTCGTTTACGTCTCCAGTGGCTCCAACAGCCACATGGGAAACAAAATGGCGTCTTCTTCAGACCGCAGAGGTTTGGTTATGTAAAAACCAGAGGGACGGACGGGAGGTGTCCTGACTCCTGGATGTGTTTGTGTTGTATGGATAGCACCGTGTTCAGACCGAGTGCTGCTTACCAAACACTCAGACAGACATACAGGTATGAGGGAGGCAGGATGATTGACAGGTTGAGGCTCCTCAACGCAAATACCTTCAACCCTTTTCTCCGCGTGTCCTTTGTTTGGTTTTCTTGTACCTCAGTGACAAACTTTCATTAAAAAGCTGTGAAGTAAAACCCCATTATTTTTTTCCTCTCCAGGCCCAATCAGACGATAGTAGACGATATTCGCCATGGCAACAGTGAGCCGTACGGGGCGGAGCCTCTGGGAGAGCTGTTGAAACTGCTGCCGGAGCCAGATGAGGTGAACGCACACTCTCTCACACACACACACACACACACAAGTTGGTAGAGGGGAAACCTTTGGATGGCTGCAAATGGGTTCAAGTCAAAGTCAAAAGTCAAAAGTACTTTATTTTTCCATTCAACATCATCAGTGCAGGAGCAGACATACCCAACACAATGGTACCACACATCCCTACATACCACAAGTACTCACAACAATGGGTAAAAGGACACATACAAAGATATTATTGGTTAAAAACAGGTTAATTGATAATGTTTTGGTAGGAGTTAGCAATCGGAAGGAGGTGGGCGTCCAACGACCCAACGATTGATTGATTGGCTTGAGGAACACGACGAAAGCGAAGGTTCAATGGTCAGATATCATTGACAGTGTCGACCAGGAGTCTGTAGCCAAAGGAACTGGACAGAACTTAAGCAAAGAGATCGTCCTTCCTGAACCTTCACCAGAACTTTATTAGAAACAGAGAAAGGCGTAGCAACAATTGGTCGGTCCAACGAGTCCACGACTCATGAACAGTTCCTGAACCGGTTCCTCTACAATGGAAACAGGTGTACTGGAAACAGGTGGTCATGGTTTGGTTCACTAGTTAGTTAGGTTTTAGGAAAAGCTTTGGTTTTTGATTAAAGAAACTACTCGTCAAGGTTTAAGGACCTTTGTTGTCAGGGTTGGAGCAACCTAAGGAAATCATGATAATAAAGACAAAGAGATCAACAAACAGGCAAAAAGCAGCTGATCTCGACCGATACATCCAACCCAACAACTTCTTGTCTTCATCAACCAGCTTCCATCTTTGCTTGTGTCATAACTACTACAGCTTACAATAAAACTCAACTGTTAGCTGCTTGTACAGACGACCTATGGGCTTGTTTTTTTTTTTCAAAAGTGGGCAGTCTAAGTCAGTCTTGGGGTCTGTTGCAAATAAGACCTAATCAGACATTGGCTAGTCCAGAACAAGACAACTAGATGAATTTGATGTGTCCATACAAGACCGGTTTCACTGAAAGCCACAACAGACTCTGTTCTGGTTCAGGTGGACTTGGAAGGAAGCGGTTCTCAGACCACTAGTCCACTAGCAGCATATAGCCTGGCAAACACCAGACCTCATCTCAATGTAGATTGAGATTCGGTCTGGGAACCACCCGTTACTTTTTTCGTATTTGAGGCGTGGTTTACGAAAGCCCAGAGCTATAAATGTCTATCGTGTCTGTACGTAGCTTATAGCCAATCGTATCAATCATACCCAATGACGTATGTAGAGCGACAGAAATCCGATGAGGAAAAAAAAGCCAAACGTTGCTATTTTTTCAAAATAAACTTGCGGTCTAAATGACTTGAAACACTTTCTAACGTTGCATCGAAGTGTCTGCCGCCATGTTGGATCAACAAGCTATCAACAAAGTCGCTCCCTTGTTGATGGAAAAATTGGGTCCATGGTTTCCCGGCTGACTTGCAGAGCGAATAAAATCGCACGCGCAAGGCAGCATGGGTAAACCCAGACCACTAGCAGCAAGAAGCTAAAGTGAATTCAGATGAATAAACAAACAACTGAACGTTCATACCAGCGTGTTGGTGTCCTCCTCTCTGGTTTCCAGGTGAAGAAGCTGAAGTCGTACCGAGGCGACGTCTCTAAGCTCTCATTGGCCGACTCCTTCGTGTACCTGCTGATTGAACTTCCAAGGTGAGAGGCCGCACCCGAACTCCACTCAGACACTCTGTGGGTTTTGTTGGTGGTAACAAACACTTTGACCTTTGGGGATCCAGATTACAACCATAGACTGTAAAAACTATGTACGTAGCATCTGTGACGTCACCCATTGGTTTTGGGGAGTCGTTTTTGTGACTCAAATATGGCGGCCTGAACAGCGCCATGTTGGATTTACCGGCCGAGAACCCGCTAGGGGTTGCACGACTTCAGATTTTTAAAAGTCGACTCTAATGTTATGAAAGTCGAGTCGACGTCGACTAGTCGCTGATGACGTCATTCATATTTTTCCCATCATAAATCACAGGAGGAGGGAAATGCTTGGCAACAATCTGTAGATTTTTCACTGACAGACGCTCATGCACAGAAATTAGTCCACAGAACAGCAGCTTTATAAACAACAAGCTGTAAATCAGTTTGTTTTTCTGTAACATGCACTCCTATACAAGTGCAAAAGATAATACTGTAGCTACTGTCCGTTAAACAATTAGGGAGGAAAATGACACACAGGCCTCGTCACCGTCACAGTCCTGCTCACTCACAGTTTCACTCACAGCTTTTTTTCTGGTTGGTTGTTGCTGTTGTTGGTTGTCGTTGTGCGCGACGTAAAGCTGTCGATATGAGCGGAGTTTTTTTTTTTTAAATTGCCGACAGCCCGACACACTGGCCGCGGCAGCGCAGCGCCTCATAGGCGCTGCGCTGGTGTCAGGCAGCAGCTTCTCCTGCTCTCTCCGCTCCGGTCAAACATCGACCCGTCTGTAGGCTACAGGTCTGTCTCTAGCGCTGTGTGTATGGATGTGTGTCTTGTGTGCAGCCGCAACTGACAAATATCTAGGCGGACAAGCAAACTTAATCATCATTTATTTTATTTTGAAAATCGACCGGATTCTCTCGCCTTTTCTGTGGCCGACTTCCTGTCTGGTACGCGCTCGTTCCATCCAGCTTGACGGCGCTCGTATTTTTTTCATTCAGCGCACTCAGTTGTTGTTTCAAGCCGCTGCTCTTGTAGCCTACTGTTACATGATCAGCGACTAGTCGACGTCAAGCTAAAAACGTCATTGTGGAGCAGTAAAGTCGACTAGTCGATTAGTCGACTAGTCTGTGCAACCCCTAGAACCCGCCCACTGGCCTCGAAGCAGCTGTCCACGGAGCTGCTCAGACCTGTCACTCAACGTTTCCGCGCCCTAATTGGCCAGAGTTTTAACCTAATAACAGTAAAACGGTGGAGTTAAAAAAAAATTCACCCCCCCTCAGAGTGTGTGCGGGGGTAGAAACTATCGATTGAGACAAAAAAACGTTCTGACACCAGGCTTTTAACATGTTTACTGAGGATGTAAAGTCGGCGATTTTAACATGGGGGTCTATGGGGAAATGCTGCTTTCTGACACCAGCCCCCAGAGGAAGCCGAGGGGATTGCAGTTTTTTGAACACGGAAGTGAGCTTCACTTCTCAGACCGACAACTGCCCCCTTGATTACAAGCAGCAGTTTGTGAGAGTCAACTGATTCTCTGATGGAAGTAGAGACTTAGAAACAGATGCTGCAGCGTCTTGTGGAGCTGAAGCTCTCAGAGTTTGTTGCGGCAGCAGATGGTGCAAAGACTGAAAAGACTCAAGCGTGAAGCCGAACAGCAGATGAGGAATATGCTTTTAATTTGAAGAAAACACCAGCGACATGTATTTGACTTTGTCTCTGTGAGCTCATTAATCAGTTCCCTCTCTCTCGCTGCAGCTACTCCGTCCGGATCGAGTCCATGCTGCTGAGGGAGGAGTTTCCTGTGGCGTGTGACGGCATGAAGCGAGACATCAGGATCCTTCGTTCTGCCACCAAAGGTAACGCCGCTACATCAGGACCCTGCTGTTTAAAGCTCTCATACTCAACTGCTTCAGTAACTGTGGAAATTAAAGGCTTAGTCTGGTTATTTTCACCATTGTGCTGCTTTGAAAGCAAATCTGGTTTAATCCACCACTGAAAAATAGTTCCTAGAGTCTTTGTTTCTCTTTTTTTTTAAAGCTTAAGTGAGCTACCGATTTAGGGAATAATTTTACTACATCAGTTTTATTGTGTGACAGGTTGAGTTGAAATTCAATTTGGTTTGAATTGACCATTAAAGTCAGAGGATAGAAATAACCACCCTAGTCACTGAGCAAAAAGAGAGAAAATATTGTTCAGAAACATGAATCAGAGTAAAAACCTTTTAAAAGTGATAATATGTCAAAAGAAATCTGTTAATGCTGCTTTACAAAAGTTTTACAATTTGTCATCATCATTTTGACTTGAAAACTACAAACAGGTTTACATCAAATGTGACGTTTGCACACAGATAAAAAGATACAGCAGCTTTTTTCCAGCCTCAATGATGCAGATCTGCAAGTTCATGGAGAAAAATGCACCTTTATCACATGAAAATGAATCAATGTCTCTTCTGCTTTAACACCGGTGTCATGGGGCGTTTAAATACTGTTGGTTTTTGGGGGATTTTCCTGCAACAATAAGCAAAAACCCCCCCCCAAAAAAAACCTGATGCTTCCACTGTTGCTCGTTTGCTTTGTCTCCATCGTCGGTGATTATAAATGCAGTGTGAAACATCAACACTCTCCTCCCTGCTCACACATACACACGTGCACACACGCGTGCACACGTTCACACAATACAAACTAACACCTGGATTATTTTTAGCAGTGTGTGTGAACTTGATAACTCCCTGAATTGCTAACTAACCGTGCACACACACACACACACACACACACACACAGTCTGAGATGCACTCAGGGATTTTAGGATTATAAACTCTTTTCTATGAAGTGTGTGAAGATGTTTTTCTTCTTTATCTGTGTGTTTATGTCTCTCCTCTTCCTCTCTGCCTCTCTCTTTCTCTTTAATCTTTTTCCAGCAGGTGCTGTGTTTTTTTGGGACCTGTCCATTGATGCAAATAAATGATGTTTTCTTTTTTGGTTGTCGTCTTTTTCCCTTTCTCCTCCAGAGTTAATGTGTTGTGAGGAGCTCCACGCTGTTCTCCACCTGGTGCTGCAGGCTGGAAACATCCTCAACGCTGTGAGTGGGGAAAAACTGCATGAATGAGTAATTACAAAAGGAACAAACAGAGAGAGAGAGATGGATGGATGGAGGATGGTAGGAGGAGGGAAGGATGGTACTGTATAGAAAGCTTAAGACTGTTTAGTTAAACCATTTACAAACCGTTTCCCTCTTTGAAATAGCCCTAAATGAGCTTAAATGTTCATAAAGTCAAATTATTCTGCTCTGTCGCAGCTCTTTGTTCCATTATAAGGTCTTTAAATTATTAATCCATTTAAGTCCATCCTTATATTTTAATGATGGAACATGCACAGATGGTCCCTGAACGCTTCACATGCAGACTATAGCTACATGCTACAATTTACAGAAGCCCTGTAAATGTCTCACATAGGAAGACACTTTGAAATGTCCCCTAAATGCCCCACAGTCAGTTAGGTGGACACTAGGGATGTCACGATTACTTGTTTTCATAATTAATCGTAGTATTAAACGCCACAATTAATTAATCGTAAAGATTCTAAAATACCGTCACTTTCCAAAAAAGATTATGTTGGAACTATACCAAGAGATGTGCGCCAAAATTAAGGTAAATGCACCGATACTGGTCCATTTAACTAACGTAACATTGAATTGGTAGGAATTTAAATGTTAGCGTGTCATTTTTAATTTAAAAAAATAAAAAAATAAATAAAAAAACGACTAAGATAAACTTTTTTTTTTTTTTTTCTTCCCTTTATTTTACCAGGCAAATTGCTTGAGATAAAAAAAATCTCTTTTACAAGCATGGCCTGGCCAAAACGTAAACATTTGGTACAGATGACAATTTATGACCTGAATATTTCAAACATTTCCTCTGGGGATTAATAACTGGTCATATATTAATAGATACTTTAAATATTTTGTGTAAACAATGAGTAATGTAATTAGTGCATAATAATCATGATAATCGTAATACCATGATTATTTCTCTGACAATAATCGTACCTGGAAAACGTATAATCGTGACATCCCTAGGTCACACTGCAGTATCCCAATAACAATTTTATAAGTGCCTCTAATGCAGACAAAAGGCAGAAGCTCCAGATGTGTGTGTGTGTGTGTAACTGCTGCGTTCACTGTCCTGCAGGGAGGCTACGCAGGAAACGCAGTGGGCTTCAAGCTGTCGTCGCTCCTGTCTCTGGCCGACACCAAAGCCAACAAACCGGGCATGAACCTGCTGCACTTTGTCGCTCTGGTCAGTTAACGACGATGAAGCCGATCGCAGTGTTTATGTAAATCAGTGGAAACCTTTTTAACGGAGACGGTGTGAACTCTCTTCTCTCTCCTTCAGGAGGCTCAGAAGAAAGACAAGCTGCTGCTGGAGTTTCCTCTGAAGCTGAGTCACATCCAGGCTGCAGCCAGGTCAGACAGCGCTCCACCGCCACTATTTGTTCTGCAACGCTGCCCCCTGCTGGCTCATAGTCATCACAGCAGAGCTCCTATGTGTTTCTGAGTGTCCTTATGGTCGTTTTTAAAACCTCCTGTCGTCCTTCTGGGTCAAATTGACCCAATCTGTTCCCTTCCTCCATCCATCCATCCTTCCTTCCTTCCTTCCTTTCTCTCTTCCTTCTTTCCACAATCCTTTTTCCCTTCTTTCCTTCCTCCCATCGTCCTTACTTATTCTTCCTTCCTCTTTTGATCCAATTGACCTGATCTGTTCCCTCCCTCATCTTTCTTTCCTTCCTTCTTTCCACAATCATTTTTCCTTTCTTTCTTTCTTTCTTTCTTTCTTTCTTTCTTTCTTTCTTTCTTTCTTTCTTTCTTTCCTTCCTTCCTTGAATGAATCTGTTCCCTCCCTTCATCTTTCTTTCCTTCCTTCTTTCCACAATCCTTTTTCCTTTCTTTCTTTCCTTCGTTATTACTTCTTCCTTACTTTTTGAACCAGTTGGCCCAATCTGTTCCCTCTCTCCATCTATCATTCCTTCCTTTTCCCCTTCCTTCTTTTCTCCCATCTTTCCCATTTGTCCTTCCTTCTTCCTTTCCCTTCATCCTTCCTTCCTTCCTTCCGAGGGTTAAAACCTCTTTATAGTAATTCTTCATCTCTTCTTGGTTGGAAAAATGTTTTTTTTTAGCTGTTTTACAAACTCTAAAATGCAACAGAGACGTCATATTGCAAGTATCATGTTTTTCCTGTTTATTTTTTGAAGGATCTCGTTGGAAACGCTGGACGCTGAGATGCAGTGGCTGATGACTCGCGTGCGCTCATTGGAGGAGAACGTCCAGAGAGACACGGAGCTGCTGCAGCAACTGGACGACTTCCTGCAGGTAACTCACCTCTGAACCCCAGCAGCACAAACAGATGTGTGGTGTTTAGAGGAGATTTCAGATCCTATTAAAGGGACACATCCAGGAATTTTTAGATCAGTGTCCCAATCATATTTCTATGTAAATAACGTTTGGATATGGATGGAAAATCAGTTATTTTTATGGTGTTGTGGTGTTTATTCTGATGTTTTCATGTCTGTTATTTTTTTAGTTGGCGGCCTCGTCCCTGTGTGCGCTGCGAGGGAGCCGGCAGCAGCTGAAGAGCGAAGGCAGCGAGTTGATCGACTTCTTCTGTGAGGACAGAGACGCGTTCAGACTGGACGACTGCTTCAGCATCTTCCAAACCTTCTGCTCCAAGTTCACTCAGGCCGTCAAGGTACGCAGATATATATACGGATATGCAGAAACTGGTGAAGCACTGTAAGGCTTTTATTATGAAAAACCTTCAAGAAGTTTGCTAAAAATGTCATTCTGATAGGAATATAATGTGCGGTCATATGGTTTGTTGTTTGGGAGCAGCTGATACAGTTGATGTAGTGAATATCTGCTGGTCAAATCTTGGCAACACACCCTAATTACACAGGATAAACTGCTTTTTATCACGGTTGTTCTGTAAAATAAAGCTTTTTCTTTTAATATTGATATTTCTTGCTTGTACCCTGTCTTCAAACATTAAAGGAATAGTTCACCAAAAAATTAAATTCAGTCATTATTGACTCACCCTCATGCTGATGAATACTCCGGAGTAGTTTTTTATTCCTCAAAGTGCATCTGGAGACCCGGGAGGGGGATTCGTAGTTCAACGAAATCCTTATATGAGAGTCAATAGCACCCGACACAAAAAGGTCCATAAAACTACACAAAAATCTTGTAATATTCCTCCTTACTGCTTGTCCGCTGCAATCCAAGTGTCCTGAAGGGATATAGTCCAGAGTTTACTCCAAACTCCAAAAAAATGTCCTAAATGACGTTGTTTCGAGTTTAATGGACCTTTTTTGTGTCGGCTGACTGAATTTCATTTTTTGGTGAACTATTCCTTTAACATAGTACCTAAATAGTGATATCTTTGTGCTGCTCTCTAAAGGAGAACATGGAGAGGGAGGTTAAGGAGGCCCACCGACGCCGGCGCTTACAGGAGGAGGAGCAGAAGAGGCATTCCTGGGCTGGTGGCGAGGAGGTAGGACGACACTCACAACCAAACGCTGAAACACAAATACACACACTGCAAAAACTCAAAATCTTACCAAGAATATTTGTCTTATTTCTGGTCAAAACAAATCTAATTCTACTTAGAATAAGACTCATCACATTAAAAAGGAGCTTGTTTTTTGACACATTTGACTTTTTTCAAGCATATTTTCACTTGAAATAAGTAGAAAAATCTGATAGTGGAGCAAGTTTCTTATTACGAGCACAAAAAACTTGCTTTCACTGGCAGATTTTTCTACTTATTTTAATTGAAAATTAGTTTGAAACAAGTGAAAATGATCTGAAAACAAGTTAATTTTTAGGTGATGAGTCTTATTTTAAGTGGAAAGAGATTTGTTTTTACTAGAAATTAGACATTTTGACAAGAAATAAGACAAATATTCTTGGAAAGATTTTGAGTTTTTGCAGTGCAAAATCTGCTTGGTTGGTAATGAATTCCCTCTTGTGTGATCCCTGTCGCAGGTGGGCGGAAACTTCAAGTTGCGCTGCAGCAGCGAGGCGGACATGTCGGCGGCCATGTCGCGACACGACGACGGGGGGCTGCTGATGGAGCTCCTGACCCCGAAGCCCCACCCGCGCTCCCCCAGCGCTCTGGGACGATCTGGGAGTTTACGACGTTCCCGGAACTCTCCGTCCAGCTCGCCGTTCATCGCCGCCGAGCGCGACCTGAACACGCTCCTGGAAATGTCGACCCCTGAGCACAAAGTCGGCCTGCAGAGAGGAGGAGGAGTAGGAGAAGCAAGGACAGGTTTTCGATCGGCTTCCCCTGCACTTAGAAGTCCGGGTCCCTCGCCTCAGACTTTGGCTCAAAGTCCAAGGGCCAGGATATTCACCTTCCCCGAAAACCAGCAGCCTCAACAAGGCGAGATTGTGCCACAAATCCCTCCGTCACCTCCCAAGTCCTCCCGGAGTCCAAAAAAGGCAAACGCATATCTTAAAACAACTACTTACCTCGGCTCGGACAGCCACCACACCCCAGCAGATGCCAGTAGTCCCACTAAGGACGTTACAGTAAAACCTACCTCTGATTCAAACCAGCAGTCTGACCACAACAACAATGGCGATGATGGACTCGGCCTCGATCTTAGCAACCAAACGACGCTTTCAGACCATAAAACTCAGTCTGGTTTGGGGGAGGAACCCTCGAGAACGGATAAAGCCGATAAGGAAATGTCTGTGGTTTTGGAAACGTGCACACTGGTGCCTGAGCTGAAGGTGTTTGACGCCTCCTCAAGTGGACGTCAGCAGGACGATCTGGTTATCACAGATTTGGAGGAAGAGCAAGTGGACAATGCTCGAGTCCAGAAGGTCCAAGATAAGTCCCAGGTTGGGAATGTAGAAAAATCCAATGTGCAAAGAGATGAAGAGGAGGCGCAGGAGGATCCAGTGATTGTATGGTGTGTGACGGGTGTGTGTGAGGCGGCGGCTGACGCTGAACTCACACACGCCGACAACAACAACGCACACGTACGAACTGACAAAGATCAGTGTCGCAGTGACAATCAGGGAGGAAACCAGCCACCATCCTCCTCCTCTGGCTCGGCCAATCGCAATCGCACGCCCTCAGAACCTCAGCCGGCCAATGAAAAGCCAGTGCCTGTACCCATCAGCAGCCAACCAGTGCCTGTCTCGCGCAGTGACGATGACCCGTCGCTTCAGGTTTGGCCCACGGCGTCGGCCAACAAAGCGCCCGCTCTCACCGTAGATGCCTGCGAGGAAGGTAAAGAAGCGGCCAATCGACGGGAGGAAGCAGCAAACTCCACCAATGACCCAAGAGATGCGACCCTCCAAAGACAACCAATGGATGTCAAGAGTAAAAACAAAGCTGCGACCAATAAAAACTCTACCGCGCCGGGAAAGACGGAGCCAGCACCTTTGTCCAAACCGTCCGCCAAGAACACCCTTACCTCAAAAACCCGACCTACCGGGACGAAACCCAACGCAACGCCAAACGCCACCTCCACGACTAACAAATCCAGACCCGTCAGGACGCTCACCAACTCCGAGAAACAGGGCATGAGGCGGGTCGTGCACATCACCCGGACAACAACTCCTCGCCCTGAGAAGCCTCCCGTCCGTGGATCTTCTAGCGTTGCAGCGCCCAACGGTCTAACCGTCGCCGCCCCTAACCCTTACAACACCGTTCTCCGGCGAGTGGAAAGATCATCCGCCCGACGATCCAGCGTCCACAAGACCCCGGACCCCAAGGATTCAAAAGAGCAGAAGACTTCCGGTGCTCCGGCACCCGCGCGGGAGATGCAGAACCAGGACTTGGCGAGGAAGCCGTCGATTCGAAAACCGGTAGCGAAACCCAAACCGCCGCAGGAGGAGAAGATGTGTCGCTCCACACTGCGAGCTCTCTCTCAGGCAGGACAGGGAGGCGGAGGAAGCGGCGGTGGCGGCAGCATCAGTGCCCCCGTCACCCCTTTGCACAAAGCCTCTACGTCTTTATCATCGTCGCTTCCAGGTTTTGCCCGAAGCACCGCCTCGTCCTCCTTCAGACGGACCAACACCACGCTTGTTCCTCCTTCCCATTCACCCCACACGAGCTCGGACTCCTCCCTTAAATCTTCTTCCGTCGCCCCACCCGGTATCTCTTCGCCTTTCACCCGAACGGGCTCGATGAGAGTCTCCGCCGCCTCCAGATCACCCTCAGATCTCTCCAACTCGTCCTTGCGGAGGACTCAGAGCATCTGGGCGTCCCCTCGCCCAGCCCTCGCCCTCGCCCCGCACGACTCCCTGACTCCGCCCAAAGGACACCGGAGGAACGACAGCGGCAGCTTCTCCGACAAGTCCAGCCACTCTAAAGACTCTGCCAAAGCCACAAAGCCGACCTGGAGATAACAGGAGAGATCTAATAAGGCTGCATGCATCCCACAACATGAATGAACTCTGGGCGGTACCTTCCTTCTTTGTTCTTTGGAGGTCAAAGGGAAGCCAGTGGATATATTCCGTTATGAAGTGTAGGCTCTTACACTAAAAAAAAGGAAGAAAGATGATGCGATCCTTGGTACAATTGTCAAGTTTAGTTGGAGAAATAAAGGAGTCACATTCCAATACAAAGCACAGACACTGTTACAAAGATTTCAATTGAAAGAACTACATTATGTGCAGCTATTTGCTCTTGAAGGATGAAGAATAAACTGTCTCCGGGTGTTTTTCATTTTAAACACTGTTGATCTAAGTGATAATTGTCAATGCATTCCAACATGAAATACATTAAGGACACTCTCGGGTCCTCAGAAGAGAAATTTATTGTCTTTAGAGGCTTGGCGACTTCATGACTACTTGCAGGGATGCTAACACACTATCAGCTGGCAATATGCTAACGTCAGTCAGTCACATTAGCCCTCAACAATTGGTCAACATGCCAATTCAGTTGGAAGTGGTTTATTCTGACGTTCAAAACTTACTTGGAAACAAGGGGAATACATGAAATACATCAGGTGTTCGTACCTTTATATACTTGTTTCTGTTGCTGCAGTCTGTTCTTAATAATGCAGTGTTTCTCTTCTACATGCACTCACTTGATATGTGTCTTTTGAAGACAGCCTTGCTCTATTTAAAAGCCAACAGCCTTAGTGGTATTTGTAGCACCTGTTAAACACACAGGGTTCCTCCTCGTAAGTCAAAGATGTCTTCTACCAGTTTGTCAATCATGGACGTGTTTATTGAAACTGAGACATTTCAGCATTCCCAATATCATAGATAAATTAGTCAGTGGTTTTATCCCTGTTTTACTTCTTTAGCCATATACTTGAGACTTGTGTAACATTAATAACCCCAGATTTCTGCACTTCTCTTGGTGTTTGCTAGTTCTTACTTTGTAACCAGACCCACTTTCATATATCTGCCAAGTTTAGGTGTAGGTGACTCTCAATTTTTTCTTTCTTCTAGAGCTCAGCGACAGTTTCCCTGACATCATAAAGCAACAGTGTTCAGAGAGTTTTAATAATTATTTTGTGTCCCTGAGAAAATAACGCATTTAAAAATAAAGTAAGGCCTCATGGGATCCAAGCATGAACCTTTACATACCTGGACTCTCTGCAGGTTTTCTGAGTGCTTTCACATTGGTGGTTTACAAGGGAAGGAAATAAATATGCATCCATGAATATGTGATGAGATTTAAAAATAAAGAAAAGATAATTGTCCTTTCTTCAGTGTTTATGGTCTAAGTGATGTGACTGAACCCCAGCAGGGTGTTTCCTGGCTGTCTCCCCTCTGATTAAACAACATTGTTTTATGTCTTAAATTCCTCTTTGATTCTGCACCTTTAACTTCACTAACCGAGCTGAGGAATCTCTGTACATCTGGCCTGATTGAAATTAAAATTATATCATTATTATAATTACTATTAAAGAAAGAGAGAAAATTAAAAAAAAACTGCTAAATCACTGAGAATCATGTAGTTTTAAAAAATAGTGACTAGTTTAGACGAGGAGATATTTAAAGTGTCTCTGATTCAAACCAACAGTGTCTGACTCACTGGGAAAAGTCTGCGGTGCCAAGTTTGTTAATATGAGGATATTTGTAAGTTTCTGTCTCTATTTATGTATACATGTAGGTAATATTTGATAAATATATGTATAAATACATAATCTATATACTAATTAATAAAGTATTATTCCTTGTTGACATTGTTGTGTGTTTTTCGTAATTTTTTGAGTCAATTCTTTAATATTCACTTATTTTACACCCTAATGAATATTTCACTGCCACTAATTAGCTGCTGTAAATGAGCAAGAGCAGGTCTTATGGCTCTAATGGTTTATTGAGTTGATTCCCTGTCCGAAATTACAAATGAACACGCTTCAGGGCCATTTTGCCTCAAACTGCAAAGCTATACATTACATTACATACAGTCACAGTCTCATAAAGCAATACAGCAACTTATTATTTATAATGAACAGTTCTGAGCATGTGTTTTCCCTTTCATTGTTGCTTTTGTTTCTTTATCTAAGCCCAAAATGCAGGTTCCAATATAATCTTAATGCTTAGTAATATTAATGGTAGGTTTCATCACTCATCACTGGAAAGGAAACAAAGAAAAAGTAATATTGTCTTTTGTTCTCCTTTAAATTGTAGCTTTGTAACCTCAAAACTAATTAACAAGCAGACATTGTGACTATGCTTTGTTGGATTGAAGATGATAATTAAGCTGGAGTGTCTTCTTAAAAAAAAAATCTTTAATATGATTACAAGCTGTTAAATAAACTACAACCTAACAAACTATGAGCTATAACTACATTTAATTGTAAATGACTTACATCCAGTTGTATTTCGACGTCGTTAAGAAGAAATCAACAGTTTGTTTTGGAAAAAAGGAAAAAGAAAAGAAAACCGCGTAATCGTGACGTCATTACTACGCGCCAAACAAAGGTCCATGTGCAAGAGGAAGGTACAAAAAAAAAAAACTCAAAGCGGTGGGAAGTTTAGTTGTTGTTTTTTTTCTTTAGTTTGTAATGAAAACACGCAAAAAAGAAAAAACGTGGAGTCGGAGAAGTTCAGCGTGAGGTCGTGTTGTTGTTCAGCTTCGAGCTGAAGAACTGAAGCTCTGGAGAAAAAAAAGAAGAAAGAAAAAGAGAGAGAAAGAGAGAAACACCGGTGTTTAAAGATTAAAGTCCGGAGGAGCTGCAGTTTAAAAGTTTCTGTGCTTAAAAGGTCAGTTTGGTTCTTTATTTAACACTTTAAACTTCACTTTAACTTTGTTTTTTAAGCCTCGTATCGGTAGTTTAGTCACATTATAGCGATTTAAATTTAGAATAAACTTACAGAAACTTCACTGACACTAAACAACTTTGAGATACTGCAAAGTAACAGTGTAGCACTACAAACACTACACACTATTATAACTGACTACTTAGTTCCTTCTGAATGTCTATTGAACGGCTTCTTTCTTTCTTTCTTTCTTTCTTTCTTTCTTTCTTTCTTTCTTTGTTTCCTTTGCTTATAGTTGTTTTGTCATATTTTCTTGGACCTTGTCTAACTAATGTTGAGTGTAATTTCTATTGCAAGCTGCTGCTGCTGTTGTATCAAACGAAAGACCGAAATAAACTAAACTAAGCTTTACTTTCATGCATCTCAGAGAAAAATGTAGCCTACCACTACAGTGTCCTGCTAAAGTTTAGGCACTCCTGATCAAAATATCTGTTAATCTGAACAGCAAGTGGAAGTTGACATGATCTCCAAAAGGCTAAAAGATACAGACATTCCCTTTATATTCAAAACTTTATTTAGCTATGTCAGTAATTCAATGAAAAAAGTGAAACTAATACCTTATTAAGATCCATTACACACAGAATGAAACATTTCATGTCTTTATCTTATTTCTTTCAATTATAATGACTTATAGGCTATATAATGAAGACTTAAAGTTCAGTATCTCAAAAAAAGTTGAATTTTACAAAAGACCAATATTTTTTTTTTTTAAAGAGACCCTGAGGAGTTTTCTTTTGGTTATGAAAGAGTCTCATATTAATGTGGATGAATCTACGTTACCCACACTTGTTAATGGGTCCATTTTCAATAAATATATCGTTTTGACTTCATAGTTATTTTGAATTATATTATTATTTAGTGGTCGACTCGCCCAGCATTTTCTAGTTTTGATTCCCGGACGCTGCCCGGCGAATCGCTAGTTGGCATCGTTTATGGTCGGAACTTTTCCTTGATATTCAGATTTATTGAGATGCAGCTGTATTTTACCAATAGAAGACAGTAGAACTTAGGGCTGGGACGATATGCTTTTCTCCCGATTAGATTCTTCTACGATTTTTTGAATTGCGATTCTACGATATTGCAGATTCGCTCGATTTTTAGTCTACATTTTTAACATTTATCTGCACACAAATACTGTAGGAGCCTATAAATGAACATACTCCATTATAAAGTGAACTTAAACCCTTTTCAAAACCTGTACTGTCTGTATGTAAAAAAGGCTAACTAATGCACATTGCACAATATTAAAAAAAAATTCAATTTTTTTTTTGATTTTTGAAAAAAGAAATCGATTTAAAAATCGTCAAAAAAGATATTGCGATATTTATGTGAATCGATTTTTTTCCCCACCCCTAGTAGAACTGTGATGGCCGTGGTTTATTGTTGTTATTATTATTATTTATGTGTTTTTATTGATCTTTTATCTCCTTCTCTCTCCTCAGGATGCATCTCTTTGCCGCTGCTCTGTGACGAACGACAGAAGAAACAGACGAGTGGAGAAAAGATGGAGAGAGAGGATTGTGTGCTTAAAGTGGAGGAGGAGGAAGAGGAGGAGACGGTGATAACTCCATCCAGGAGGAGAGAAGAGGAAGATGAGGAGGAGGAAGAGGAGGAGGAGGAGAGGATGAAGGCGAAGGGGTTCAAAGACCGAGTGCGGAGAGAGCTGATTGGTGGACACACTCCGATCTCCGCCTCCTCCTCCTTTAACTCCTCCCCCTTCCTGTCCTGCTCGCTGCGCCGAGGAGGAAGAGGAGGAGCAGGAGGAGGCGACGATGACGACGGCGAGGATGAAGTCAGAGTTGCCATAGTTACCATCGAGGAGGACGAGTCGTGTCCGTCCGAGCCCTTTGGCACCACCCACCTCGAAACGGCCAATCAGATCACACGGACGGAGGACGAGGACGTCAAAGAGCAGCAGGAGGAGGAGGAGGAGGAGAAGAAGGAGGAGGAGGAGGAGGAGGAGGAGAGGAAGAGGAAGGACGGAGGGATGGAGGAGGAGGAGGAGGAGGGAAAAGAGGAAGAGGAAGCTGAGGAGGAAGAGGAGGAGGAGGAGGTGACGTCACCGTCGCTGCACCTGCAGAGCCAGGTAAGACCGCTCGCCTCGCACGTGATTGGCCTGTTTGAATACGTCCATAAAGAAGCAGGTGCACGCAAAATAATGTTTGATCATTTTAAAGGGATAGTTCACCCAAAATTGAAATTGCACTCATTATCTCCTCCCCCTCATGTGGACTAAGGGTTGGGAGAAGTTTCAGAGTCCTCCGTGGCTTCTCTGAGTTACAGGGGGTCTCGGCGTAGCAGTGCATGTCCATATGACGGTAGCGAACGAGCTCACTTTTCTTCGTCCAAAAAGACACACCAAAAAACATCCAAATACCTCCATAGTGCTCGTCTGTAATGTCCCTCTTGTATCGAAGCCCCGACATGAGAAATTTGTCCGAAAAAAATTAAATAAGTCTATATTTTAAGCTTGTTTGTAGCGGAAGCTCCCAGTGTCTCAGTTCAGGTTAGGGTTCAGGTTACTTTATTGATACCCAAGGGTAAACTAGTTTTGCAGTCGAGAGTTAAACAAACAACAGAAAACGAACAATCAAATCATAAACAGGACATTTAAAAAGAACACATACACATAAAACAAGAGACAGCTTGGGCTCGACAGAAAGTGCTGCAGTTCATTAAATAAATATAAAAAGTAAAAAACATGAAACTAAAAACACATAATTAAATAGTTTTAAAAAAGAAGAATTAAAAACACCAAGAGCAAAATTTCCTACAAGTTAAGAGTAAATAAATAAAAGCAATGAGATAAAAAGGGTTCACTGCAAATCGCGTGAGATTCCAGCAGAGCAACACTGGGAGCTTCCGCTACAAACAAGCTTAAAATATAGACTTATTTAATTTTTTTCTGAACAATTTCTCATGTTGGGGCTTCAATACAAGACGGACATTACAGACGAGCAGCATGGAGGTATTTGGATGTTTTTTGGTGTGTCTTTTTGGACAAAGAAAGTTGGTATCCATTGACAACCATTATATGGACAAATACTGCTGCACGGACCCCCCTGTAACTCAGAGAAGGCACGGAGGACTCTGAAACTTCTCACAGCTCTTAGTCGACATGAGGGGGAGTAGATAATGTGTGAAATTTCAATTTTGGGTGAACTATCCCTTTAACACCAAAATAAATAGTGATTATTTTAAAGTTTTTGTTTTTATTTTCACATTTTACACAAGAACTGACAGAAAAGACACAAAATATATATATAAAAAAAAGGAAAGCTATCAATACTTTGTTCGATCGAGGTGTTTTTTTATCAATATGTTGGAAATAATGAACATTTATACGTCTTATTTATTGTATTTATGCAGCTCACTGTGAATTCATTAGATCAGCATTTACAGTTTCAAAATGAGTTCATAAAAGCTGAAGAGTTTCTGAATTGATCGATTTATAACTTATTGATTCTTCTCTAGTCGGACGTTTAACATGAGAACAGTGTTTCTCTCTCTCTGAGTCTCTGTGGTTTTTAAAGAAAATGGTCAAACTTTAAACTTTAGATGTTTCTACGGTGGAAAAGTTCTGAAAAACTTCTCTATGTTGTTGTTGAATCTGAAGCTCAGAGTTATTAAATATTGATTCTGGTCGATGGATCAATCGGCTGATCGATCGTCTCTGAGGGTTGAGCTGTGGAGGATCGGCTGGTTGTGCAGCGAGGCAGCGGCCAGCAGGGGGCGACCTCGGCCCAGCTGTTTTAAAGGTTCAATCTGTAAAAAAATTCCTTGTTTTTCCGTCCAGGGTCACGTGATCCGTCTTTTCTTTTATCCCAGTTGTTCAAAGCTCAGTGTAAATGTGTAAAGGGGCAGTTTGTGTTGTTTTCTGTGCTGTTTTTTGTTTCTTTTATGTCTTTAAACAGCCAGACTTTGACTTATCTGGTCACTCAGAGTTGATTTCGTTTAAAAAATGGGGTGTTTGTATCTGGTCTGGCAGTTTAAATACATTAAAAATAAACAAATTTACCGCACATTAGTCAAATACATTGTGAATATTTCTCCATGTGTCAAATTCAAACTCCAAATACTATACCATACCATACCAGCTTTATTTATAAAGCACTTTAAAAACCCAATGGACCAAAGTGCTGTCCAAAATTAAACATAAAATCGGCATAAGACACAAAATGTAACGGAATAAAACCAATAAACATAAAATAACACTATATAAAACCAATAAAACAATTTAAAACATAGCACGTTAGTAAAAATAAGTCAAAAATAAATAAATAAATGTCATTAAATGATCCAGTAGTTGGGGAAAAGTTCTTCATTTGTGAAATAATCGAGCGTTAACTTTATTTACTTTATCACGCCAATGGTTTAAAACTCAGTTGAATCAATAAATGTTTGATATACTTCATTATAAATGTTGTTTATTTGACCAGTTTGAGTTTAATTTAAATCACATTTTTGCTCCTGAATCCACCAAACTGCTGGGATCAAAGATTTTAGTTTTGAAACGACTCATTTTCAAGATTTGATTTGATTTGATCCGTTATTAAAAATCTGATCAGATAGAATAATACATCCAAACAACTGGACGGCCTGGTTACACACTGACCTGTTGTGTTGTCCGTGTGTGTGTGTGTGTGTGTGTGTGTGGTGGACGATGACATCAGCGTCTGTGTGTGTGTGTGTGTGTGTGTGTGTGTGTGTGGCATTCAGGTGCCATTGTGTCTGCTGTTTGGTCGTCTTTACAAACAAACCAAACGCCACCTGCTCCCTCTGTGTGTGTGTGTGTGTGTGTCTGTGTGGGGGAAAGTGTGTGTCTGTCTGCCTTTCACTCTTTACAATGGAACGACACTAGTAGCGTCACATGACCTGCTGCCGTTCGCATCGAGTCGAGGCTTCGTCGTGCTGCGTTCAGGTTCAGAAACACTTTATTGAACCCCAGACTTTTTAGACTTTATTTATTCCCACATATAAAATAGAACGAAACATTTACTTATCTCTCTTACTAGTAAGAAAAGAAATGTGCAGGTGAGGTCTGAAACCCGAAAGGCTTAGGACATGACCTCACCTTGATCAAACAAATAATTGCAGAAAAGAAATAATAATCACATAGCTTGTGCAAGGTAGAGAAATAGAATAAAATGTAAGAATGTATAAATCCCCAGAGGGAAGTTTAAATCTTTGAATCGTACGAGAAATCAACATAAAGTGTGATATACATGGATAAATAAACTATTATTGCTCAAATAAAAGCAGAATATGAACAGAATACAATAAATAAGATGAAATGGAATAAGAATAAATGAAAATATAATAATAATTCACATATGTACATGTCTTTAGCACTTAATATACTCAGTAAACACAGTTAAACAGTTTAATAGCAAGAGGTTGTACATTACAACACTTAAACTAAACTTCAGAGGAGTTAAACTGTGAGAGTTGATCATAGACTAAATATATATCTGATGTTCTCATTAACGATTCAACAAAAGGTACTTGAACGCCTCATTTATGAAACAGTAATAATAAGTTAAACGACAATTTCCTGAAATGTGACTGACACAAAATCAGTCAATTAATCAATGACAGTAATTTAACTGTTAGTTGCAGCCACATTTTCTATTACACACACATTCTTACTCTCTACACACACACACACACACACACACACACACACACACACACACACACACACACACACACACACACACACACACACACACACACACACACACAGACACACACACACAGACAGTAGGTGTGTGTGCAGGAATGTGCAGCAGTCGACATTCCTCAGATTCCTCACACGACTCGCCGCTCCATCGGGATCATGGGATATGAAGTCTGCTGCTCCTATGGGAACTCTCATCTTCACACACACACACACACACACACACACACACACACACACACACACACACACACACACACACACACACACACACACACACACACACACACACACACACACACACACACACACTGATGGTTAATTAATTCATGTGTGGCGGTGGCGGTGCAGTTCTGGTCTGTGGCCACTAGAGGCAGCGACGTGGAGATGAGATCTGATGACGGACAATTGATTTGACCCTGTGTGTGTGTGTGTGTGTGTGTGTGTGTGTGCGTGTGTGTGTGTGTGTGTGTGTGTGTGTGTGTGTGTGTGTGTGTGTGTGTGTGTGTGTGCGGACTGAGAATCTAGGGCACTAATCTGGGGAGACATGCTCTGTAATCTAAGAGCATTTTTTTTCTAGATTACTACACATATGGGAGATTATACACACACACACACACTGGACTCTCTATAGTTGTGAGACTCGTTGGTATAATTCACATTCCCCGGCTCCTTTAAACCTTTAAAGGGATAGTTCAACATTTTGGCAAATTGGCCCATTGTCATAATCCCTATAGTCATAGCAGTAGGTTCATTACCTTTAATTGTCGGTGCAAGTTATTTTTAGAACGGAGGAGCAGAGCCGTGAGCTGCTCAGAGCTACGCTACAGAGGCTCATGGGATTTCTTGGTTTCCACTCATCAAACTCATCAAATACACAATCCAACAACTCCACAACGCTCTGGTGGACAAGTTGTGACCTGCACATTCACCACGCTATGAGATAATAACACAACGTTACCAGACAGAGTTGTTTTAGAGGTAAATTCAGAGACTGCTTGATGAAAACTTGTCCCTGAAGGCAACGCGCATCAGCGTTGTGTTATTATCTCATAGCGTGGTGAATGTGCAGGTCACAACTTGTCCACCAGAGCGTTGTGGAGTTGTTGGATTGTGTATTTAATGAGTTTGATGAGGGAAACCAAGAAATGAAAGGTAACGAACCTACTGCTATGACTATAGGGATTATGGCAATGGGCCAATTTGCCAAAATGTTGAACTATCCCTTTGATTATGAAAGTATGAATCATCAAACAGCCTTTTGAAGTTGTAACAACATGAATGTCCTCACAATGATAGTTTAACCAAACACACACACATACACATGCAGGAATTAGGCCTATAGTATATTAATGCAGTTTAATGCTCAGGTCAGAGGTTTATCTTTGTTGTAAACCAGTTTTCTACGTCGACAAATTCAATCTGTTCGATAATTCACTCAGATCACACACACACACACACACACACACACACACACACACACACACACACACACACACACACACACACACACACACTGATCATGCTAGGGTCAGATGACTGGTGTGAACACAAGCACATTAGAGCAGCAGTGGCACGTCCGGTATGTGAACACACACACACACACACACACACACACACACATCACAGGGTCCTGATTGAGGTGTTTCCTCTGTGGAGGAACGACGACGGATGATCCTGAACGCGTCACGGTTCATTTCCTGTCCGTCGACCTCGTCCGTTGCCGATGCCGACGAGGACGAGTAGCAGGAAGAGTTGATTTCATGTTGCTCAGTGTGACCGCCGTCCTGTGACTCGGTTTTTTTTCCCCCACACACACACTAATCGGCGTCAGTGGAGAAACAGCTGTAACACGGTGGGACACTCTCTCCAGATGGGACCGAACGATCCTGGCTGGTTAGCAGCGTCGCCGTGGTGACGGAGGACAGTTGAAGTCGTAACTTACTTTAATTTCCTTGTTTCTAAACAAGGAAAACTAAAATCTGAAACTATTGACCATGATGGAGCTCAGGAAGTGGAATCAAACATCATGTGATCCTCGGCCCGAGTCCGGCCCATATACGTCCAGAGATGGGGGCAGATTTCAGCCGTTATCCTCCAGTGTTTAAAGGGATAGTTCAACATTTGGGCAAATTGTCCCATCGCCATACTCCCTATAGTCATAGCAGTAGGTTCGTTACTTTTAATTGTCGGTGCAAGATATTTTTAGAGCTACGCTACGGAGGCTAATGGGATTTCTTGGTTTCCCTCATCAAATACACAATCCAACAACTCCACAACGCTCTGGTGGACAAGTTGTGACCTGCACATTCACCACGCTATGAGATAATAACACAACGTTACCAGACAGAGTTGTTTTAGAGGGAAATTCATGCAAAACCGCTGATGCGCGTTCCCGTCGGGGGCAGTTTTTCAGCAAGCAGTCTCTGCATTTCCCTCTAAAACAACTTGTTTTAGACTTTAAATACATAAAATGCAATAAAATACCAATATATGAAACCAATAAAACAAGTTCAAACAGAAAAAAAGTAAAATTTGTCAATAAAAGACGGCTAATGGCTCTAAAGACTACACAAATGGTAACATGGTAGATGATAAATAACGTTATCCACCGCTCCATGGATTGATTTCTCACCGGCTTCATTGAAAACAAATGCACATGAAGGAGAGGAGGGTTAGTTGTGTTGAGTTGTGTAGTTCCCCTTTAAACATAAAAATTAAACGTGTTTGATCGTTTTGAGTCCAGATCAGAGCGTAAAAGCAGTAAAACCACCACAATACAACACAACAGATACAACACAGTGAAGAATGACTTGTTTGTGGCCGACGGGGGATCAGGCCACGCCCCCCGATCGGAGGACAAACTGAGCGCAGAGTCGTCTTGATGTGGAGTCGACCTTTTATAGGAGGAAGAAAAACATCTCCTAATGGTGTCGGTGTGTCTTTATTCCACTCATACACACCTTAACACACCCACATACCCATCTGTGTGTGTGTGTGTGTGTGTGTGTGTGAGCGCACAAGGTCACATTCCAGCGCCGGGCAGCATTCCAGCCAGTTAGGTCCGACGGCCGATCTCGCCGAGTCAGCGCACTCCACACACACACACACACACACACACACACACACACACACACACACACACACACACACACACACACACACACACACACACACAGAAATACCTCGAGCTGCGGCAGCATTCCTGGAGTCTTGTGCTCGTCAGCAGGACGGAGGTTTTGAACCTGCGATCTGTGAGTTACAGAGCAGAGACTCAGAGGGACGAACGGGTTCAGTGACTCACGTCGTTGAACGTCCGGTTGAACTCTTGAACGTTTGAACCGTCACACACTCGTCTCCTCTACTGGACACTTCATAGAGAGTGACAGGAGACAGAGCGGTGTCGGCATTACACAACAAAAGATGAGGAAAAATATTCTCTAAATAATATACAACAGATTGTTATAAGTCTTAGTGAAATCGGAAGTGGCAACAGTATCAAATAGTTTCAAGAAAAACACAGGATATCTCTAAGGCTACGTTCACACTGCAGTTACAAGTGGCCTGAATCCTGAATTATTCGCTCATGTGACCCATATCTGATTTGCTTTTGACAGTGTGAACAGCACAAGTCGCATTGAATCTGACTTTTTCGAATCAGAATTAGGCCACTTTTTAATTGTGGTACTGAATCGGATACGAATCAAATTTTTTTGAATGCGACCCCAATCTGAACAGCCAGGTCGCATTTAATGCGACTTTGACGTCATTCTGACCCACGCTGCACTGTTTTGTCAATGAATAACAAATAAAGTTGATTGAAAAAAAAAAAAGTGTGCCACAGGCGGGAGCCAGGAACAGAATCAAAACATGGATATCAGAACAAGGTTGATAGTGTAGTGGGGAGACCAGGGTTCGAATCTGACATGAATATTTTTTTTAGCATTATGCCATAAAGTCCTACAATACCAGTTGCCGTTGCCATGTTCGCTTCCATAAACACTGTTGTGGCGTGATGTCATCAATGATCAACTGCGCATGCGGGTCACTTCAGGAGCTTGAGCTGTTCACACAGCGATCCGTAGACAGGCCACATTTAAAGGGACAACGAGGAGTTTTGGAAAAGCGAAGCGTTTTCACACTACATTTATGAGCCTCCGCGCACCGTGAAATTCTTTGACCGGCACAAGACAGACTCATGTTTTCATTCATCAAGAATTAAAGTCAGAGGTTGGAAGACGATCACATACCGTCGTAGTTCCGACCATAAACGGCGATTCGGCGGCGTTATTCTCATGACTCGCCACGAAACCGAAAGTAAAGAAAGCTGGTCGGCTCGACCAGCATCTCCACCACCACTAATAATAACAAAATAACGATAGAGACAAAACGATGTATTTATCGAAAATGGGCCCATTAACAAGTGTGGGTAGCGGAGATTCATCCACATTAACATGAGACTTTTTTATAACCAAATAGAAACTCCTCGTTGTCGCTTTAAATAGTTTCAAGAAAAACACAGGATATCTCTAAATGGGCTAATTCTAATCAGCCCGAGCTCACCGAGTCTGCTCTCATTAATTGTCCGACTGTGGATGATTGACAGGTGCCATGTCCCGCCCTCGCCATTGACCGACTGTTGGGGCTAAATTCATTCAGCCCAGAGTCCTGCACGGGTCCAATTTTGGAAACCCACGCCCGCCCCACCCGTGATTATTTCTGAATTCAACCCGGATCCGACCCGCCCGTCAATATTAAGACCCGTTACCCGACCCGTTGCCCGTGAGATAGCTGTCATCACCGGCGATAACAGGGGTATAGCCCCGGAGAAAAAAAAAAGGTGTACTCTTTTGCGTCTATTTCTGGAACGGAGAATGATAGCGACGTAATTCTTTTTTTAATGAAAGCAGGACACTTCAGCCTTTACATTGATCCCATCGGTGTGTTTGTAGCTTTTACCCAGAAGCCGCGCGGTCAAGCCATGACAGACTAAAATCCAAAGGGAAAGCTGTGAGCGGTCACAGGAGCGGCCAAAGATCGTTTATTACTATCAGGAAATCTCCCGAATCATTAAAAAAAAAAAGATTTGCTACGCTGGTTCGTGCAGCTGCGCGTGAGTTTTTCTCTGTAGGCCTACACACATTGACCCGCGTTCCCACCCGCGTTCATTTGAGAGTTTATCCACCCGTTGAACACCGTTTTTGCGGGGTACCCGTCGGATACCCGCGGGGATCCGACCCGATGCAGGACTCTGATTCAGCCCACAGGCCGAGCGGTTCTGACCAATCAGCAGCGGGCTGACGCAGGGTCAATGATTGACAGGCGTCATGTCCCGCCCCCTTGGTTTACTCTGGTCATTGGGGCTAATTTCATTTAGCCCAACACCGCTGTTTTCAGACCAATGTCGGGAGCCGGAGGAAAAGTTGTGTTGTTGTGTTGTTGTGGGAGGGAGAAGACAGAAACAGCGGCGCTAGGCGCTAGCATCACAGGTAGCATTACTTTACTGCTCTAAACTGTCTTTGCTAACATGAACGAAGTGGAGGATCTAGTTTCTAAACTCACCGGGCGATAAACATCAGACCAGAAAAGCCGTCGATATGAGATGCGTGTATAAGCATATCGTCTTTTTTTTTATTTTTAAATTGAGCAATATCGTTGTGTGCGTGTGTATGTGAGTGTGTGAGAGATAACCAGGTGAAGTTTTTTTTTTTGGACTAGACCCTTCTGCTTAATGCAGTGTGTAGGCCTAGTAGTTAGTTGCTATACTTTTGTGCCAGTCAGATGGGATGTAACTTTTAACTTGAACAATTCAGAGAGTGTTAAAGTGTTGAAGACACTTTGTTTTTGGTTCTTGACTCATGATATTAGAGTTTCTAAACAGTCGTCAGTGGCAACAGCATCCGATCTGCTGGAATCACTGAGAAAATCAATCATCAGTCGATCAGTCAATCAATACCCAAACTTTATCACATCCACTTTGATAGAAAACGCAGACGATTCGTTGCATTTCAGTTCTTTCATTAAAGAATAATTAGCATTTTTTTTTACAATCTGGACCTTATTTCTAGCATAAAATACGATCTTTTACTCACCCAGACAACTTTGGTGTCATTACAAGTCGTTCAGACGAAATTAGATCCAGCCGAGAGCCGCGTATATCCGTATAATGCGAGAACACGGGGCAGCGCAATGCAGCCTCTAAATAACACATTATCTGCAGCGAAACTTGTTCATTTCACCAATATTATATTATATATATATAATATATATACAACTAGCCGGAGCTTTAGTGAGTCCAGGTTGAGGAGAGGAAGCCTGTGGAAGCTGAACTTCATCCAGCTGCTCATTTTGTTCTGACAAGTCGGAAACACGCAGAAATGAACCATAGCATTAGCGGTAGCAAGTTAGCCGTGGTCGGAGATGACATCATCCAGGTCAGAGGTCAGTAGGTCAACCTACAGACCCCGGATGTTGATAACAGCTAACCCCGGACTCAGAGGGGAACAGCACTAGCCTATCAGAACTAAATATTGATGAAATTAAAGCAGTACTAAAGAACTTTCAGTTTTGGTTGAGTTTGACGGCGCCTGTGGACCAAAGCGGTAGTGTTTTGCCTGAAGGAAGACTCCATTTCCCATGAACACTAGCGTGAAGCCCTGTAAATATCCTGCATTAAAATTAACAGAAGACATCAAAACTAAGTTTCTGTTTCCAGTGGATCATTTCAAAGTGAAAACACAAACATAATCCATTGCTAAAGTGCCGTTTTGCCTGTTCCCTCCTTGTTGTGACTCGCAAAAGTGAAAGTGAAGTGAGAGCCGGGTTCCTACCATGCTCCTCAAAGCTGCTTAGTGCCAGAGAAAGAGATACAGACCCCCTCAGACCACGACAGAGGTGTCATTCAACTTGTTGTAAGTCGATGTATCATCACAAAAGTTATGAAAATATTTTATGAAGGTTGAAAAGTTACTTAGTGCTGCTTTAAGGAGTTTCGCAGCAGATAATGTGTTATTTAGAGGCTGCATTCTGCTGCCCCGTGTTCTCGCATTATACGGATATACGCGGCTCTCGGCTGGAGCTAATTTCGTCGGAACAACTTAATGCATTGACACCAAAGTTATCTGGGTGATTAAATCGTATTTTATGCTAGAAATAAGGTCCAGATTGTAAAAAAAAACGGTAATTATCCTTTAATCCATTAAAACAGTCGGATGTGCTGTTGTAACCACGGACGGACCAGGTGCTACTTGTTGTACAAATAAAAAGTCTTCAGTCTCCGCTCTCGTCGTCTACTGCGTCGTCACCGTGGTAACCTGACGTTGGCAGCTCCCGCGCTCTGATTGGTCGGTTCGGGAGGGGGAGCGTCTGTGTCGCGGCTCCACGTGTGTATCTGTGCAGCACCTGTTCCTCATTGTCCTCTCTCCTTTTCTCCTTTTCACACACACACACACACACACACACACACACACACACACACACACACACACACACACACACACACACTCTCTCTCTCTCTCTCTCTGTGTTTTACAGTGTGTAAGGCGACACTTGAAGAATGCCAGTAAAACCTTCAGTCCCGTCGTTCTCACCCTCCCTCCTCCTGTTTGTCTTCCTCTGATCTCCGTCTTCATGTTGTTTCTCTCGCTCCTTCCTCATCCGACCTCCTGACTCGGCCACTGCACAAGTTTAAAAGGGATAGTTCAACATTTTTGGCAAATTGGCCCATTGCCATAATCCCTATAGTCATAGCAGTAGGTTCGTTACCTTTAATTGTCGGTGCAAGCTGTTTTTAGAACGGCGGAGCAGAGCCGTGAGCTGCTCAGAGCTACGCTACGGAGGCTCATTATGGGATTTCTTGGTTTCCCTCATCATAAAACTCATCAAATACACAATCCAACAACTCCAAAACGCTCTGGTGGACAAGTTGTGAGCTGCACATTCACCACGCTATGAGATAATAACACAACGTTACCACACAGAGTTGTTTTAGAGGGAAATGTAGAGACTTCTCGCCAAAAAACTGCCTCTAAAACAACTCTGTCTGGTAACGTTCTGTTATCATCTCATAGCGTGGTGAATGTGCAGCTCACAACTTGTCCACCAGAGCGTTTTGGAGTTGTTGGATTGTGTATTTGATGAGTTTGATGAGGGAAACCAAGAAATCCCATTAGCCTCCGTAGCGTAGCTCTGAGCAGCTTAATAACGCAATTCATTATAGAGAGTCCAAGCGGAAGTGGAAAAGAAGCTCGCCATGGGACCTCAATTCAGAAAAAATCTCCATGTAAGTGAATGGGAGTCAAAATTTTATTTCGTGATCTGATTGAATTGTGTCATTAAAAAAAAAAAAAGACCTTAACCTGTTTAAAACATCGCATTTCATTTAAAAAAATCAGCAGACCTCCAAATTGAGGTCCCATGCGAGTGTTACTTCCTGCTTCCTCTTGGACTCTCTGCAATAATAAGTATAATAGTGTGCCTAGACAATATAACCAAACCATAACAGAACATAATATAAACAGAAGAGGACACTGTAACACTGAATATTATCAATTACACCATATATTGCGATTTTTTTCCCCCTTTTTGACTGAGCTACGTTCACTACTACTACGTTCAATGTTTGTATGTGAAATGTTCGGAAAAAAAATCGATTCAGTGCTTTTGAATATTGATACAGTATTGCGTAACAAAATATTGCGATATTTCAGTGTATCAGTGTTTTTTAGGTAGGTGCGTGTGTGTGTGTGTGTGTGTGTTTAGCCTGAGAGGCAAAACTGAGGGGAAACTAGATTTTCAAAGTGTTGTGATTAAATATCTGATACTGTGGAGGCCACACAGTAAAAAAGGCAATGTTTAAAAGGCTTTTATTTTGAAAAAACAACCTTAGAAAATTAAAGTTACAGAAATAAAACCAGGATTTACGTCGTCTCAACGTTGCGAACAGCTCATATGTTTGGTTCCTTCCTGTTGAACGTGTCGATGCATCGCAGGGAGGAAACGTATTCTCTTCTTCTTCTTCCTCTCCTCCTCTGTCCTGATTGTTAACACTCGATTTCTCCCCTGAGACACACACACACACACACACACACACACACACACACACACACACACACACACACACACACACACACACACGGAGCTCCTCATTAAAATATACATGAGCACTAAGTCCCTTACATCCCTGCAACACTCTCTGCATCCATTATTGATACACACACACACACACACACACACACACACACACACACACACACACACACACACACACACACACACACACACACACACACACACACACGCACACTCTGCAGCCACAGTGTTTATTTGCTTTATGAAGCACCTGTTGTTTGCTGCATTGCACCTCTCTAATCGTTCCCCCTGGAAACACACTCGGCCCGTGTGTTTAGATCCCGTCAGTGACCACAGCATCCGTTCTGCTGACAGGAGGCTGTTGCCGTGGGAAACGGCATCTTCAGCCTGCCTGAGGCTGGTCGGTCGCACAAAATAACAAACCTTATATTAACATTTCTCCTTAAGCCTGAGGGTTTTTCACTAAGGTGTTTGGTTTATAACTGACTTTAAGGGATTTCTTAAGTAGAAGATTGAGATAATTAAAATACCTTTGAGTCCTGAGTGAATGTTTTAAGGAAACTTTAAGAGTGAAACGTTAATTTAAGGAAAATTTTAACTTAAAGGGATAATCCGGCGTAAATTTAACCCATGGTCTAACACATTGTGACCCCAACACCGCAAGAGATCAAGTCTGCCGACCACTAGCTTCTCTAGTTGTAGCGACTTTTGCAAAACTGCAAATTGAGAAATTTTCCTTATTTTTTCCTTTCTTATTTGAGAAATTTGAACTGTTTTTCTAGAATTATTTTTGGGAAATTGTTCCACTTTTTTCTAGAAAAATGTTCAACTTTTTTTTTTCTTTCTTTTTTTTTTGAGAATTTTTAACTTTTTTCCAGAAATTTCTCTACAACATTTTCAAAAACTTACGCCATTGGCCCAAATTTGAACGTATATCGACTAAAAAAGGAATGTTCTTCAGTCTCAGAACAAATATTTGTGTAATTCTGGTGTTTGCTTCAATTTTTTGTCCAATGGGGGTTCGTGGTCTAATTTGTGTCAATTCTGGGGTCCTTGATGTAAAGAAGTTTGAGAACCACTGCGTTAGACCATAGGTTAAATTTACACCAGATTATCCCTTTAAAGGTCCAGTGCATAAAATGGGGTTAGTAGTAGGCTATATTCAGATTTTTACAATAAACTTTACCTTTAAGGTGTTTTAACTGTATCTAAAGATGGTTTCATTTAGTTTCTCTTCACAATAGTTTATGTTTTAAAAGAGTTAAGTGAGTGTGTTTGTGACCTCCGACCCCTTGTGTGTATATGTGTGTGTGAGTGTGTGTCGTTGAGTCGGAGTGTGTGTGTAAGTGTGTGAATCTAAGTGAACTGGACTCGGTGGATGTTGAGTCGTCTCTGAAACCTGAAGCTCTGATCAATCTTTCACACGTTCCTCTGATCCGCGCTCCATATTGATTCTTCACACACTCGTAGGCTCAAACACACACACACACACATACACATATATACACACATTACACACACACACACACACTGGAGCCACATCTGCCTCGGCCTTTGAAGTGTGTGTACGTCTTTGAAGTGGTTTTCTCTGTTTCCAGTGTCTGACAGTAGTTAGCTCAGAGGATAAAACACACACACACTTATACACACTTATACACACACATACACACCCATGTTTCCTCATACATGCAGAAGAGGTTTTGTCAACACACACTTTAAGATGTTATTGCTCTCAGACACACACACACACACACACACACACACACACACACACATTTCTGGAGTGTGGGAACGACTCAGCTGTTTTAATGCAGAACACACAGAGTTTGGGGTTTTACAAGGCCGAGCCCAGACTCAGTGGGTCTGCTGCTGCATACCAGAGAGAGAGAGAGAGACAGAGAGAGAGAGAGTTAACAGTGGGACTGGGTGGAGACGAAAACAAAGAGAAAGAGAGAGAGATGGAGGAATGGAGGGAGAGATCGTTATTGAGACAGACATGTGAAATATGGAGAGGAGGAGGAGAAACAAAAGAACGAACAAGAGAGTTTAAGAAAATAAAGTCTTCATCTAAATATCATTAAATATACGAGAGGTCGCGATGACTTCACTTCACTTTTATTTAACTCAGGAGCACAAACATTAAAGGGATAGTTCAACATTTTGGCAAGTCGGCCCATTGCCATAATAATCCCTATAGTCATAGCAGTAGGTTCGTTACCTTTTAATTGTCGGTGCAAGATGTTTTTAGAACGGCGGAGCAGAGCCGTGAGCTGCTCAGAGCTACGCTACGGAGGCTCATTATGGGATTTCTTGGTTTCCCTCGTCATCAAATTCATCAAATACACAATCCAACAACTCCACAACGCTCTGGTGGACAAGTTGTGACCTGCACATTCACCACGCTATGAGATAATAACACAACGTTACCAGACAGAGTTGTTTTAGAGGGAAATTCATGCAAAACCGCTGATGCGCGTTGCCTTCAGGGACAGTTTTTCAGCAAGCAGTCTCTGTATTTACCTCTAAAACAACTCTGTCTGGTAACGTTCTGTTAGACTCGGCCACTGCAAAAGGGATAGTTCAACATTTTGGCAAGTCGGCCCATTGCCATAATCCCTATAGTCATAGCAGTAGGTTCGTTACCTTTAATTGTTGGTGCAAGATGTTTTTAGAACGGCGGAGCAGAGCCGTGAGCTGCTCAGAGCTACGCTACGGAGGCTCATGGGATTTCTTGGTTTCCCTCATCCATCAACTCATCAAATACACAATCCAACAACTCCACAACGCTCTGGTGGACAAGTTGTGACCTGCACATTCACCACGCTATGAGATAATAACACAACGTTACCACACAGAGTTGTTTTAGAGGGAAATACAGAGACTGCTTGATGAAAAACTGCCCCCGATGGGAACGCGTATCAGCGGTTTTGCATGAATTTACCTCTAAAACAAGCCGACAAAGCAGCCGACATTCACCACGCTGCTTCCAACATGTGATCGTTAGAGATGAGATAATGAGATAATAACACAACGTTACCACACAGAGTTGTTTTAGAGGGAAATTCATGCAAAACCGCTGATGCACGTTGCCTTCAGGGGCAGTTTTTCATCAAGCAGTCTCTGAATTTCCCTCTAAAACAACTCTGTCTGGTAACGTTCTGTTATTATCTCATAGCGTGGTGAATGTGCAGGTCACAACTTGTCCACCAGAGCGTTTTGGAGTTGTTGGATGGCATCAACTTCTCAAGACGTTCACTCAGGACCAGACATTAGGATCAGGCCTGGTCTAATGTAATCCAAATCCAGTCAGAGAGGTGTTTGTGTCGGTGTCGTACTCGACTGTTTGATAGCGACATGTGTTTTTAATATTTGGTAGAGAAACATCTATTAGAACCACCTGCAGGTCGATTATGACACGTTCTGGTCCAACAGCTCCGGACGAGGCTTCATGTGTTTCAATTCAAGTGTCCAGACCAATAAACTGGCTGTTCTCATCACACGAGCAAACGCAGCCAGGAAACAATCGTCTGAAGTCCGATTCAACTCCGTCAGACTCTGTGTTTCCTGACGATCAGAGGGAAACATTTGTTTTTCTGCTTTTTGTTTCTGTTTTGTTTTTATCTCATTAATCATCTCTCACTCCCTGCATGCAGCCTGGGAATCCTGGGATCAAACCTTTTTAATTATTTCGTCGCTGCCTTTTTCTGATGCTCTGTTTGTTTGTTTGGCTGCAAATGTGTAAAAACCAAGCGCTCCTCTCCAAAAACACACACTTTGGTTGTTTTTTGTTTTTTTTACCTCTCTCCTGCAGCAGCTGTCATATGGCAAGCAGATTTAACATTTAAAAGCTAAGTTTGACTATCCGTAGATAATCAACAACGTCTTTCTGACTTGTCGTAATTACATTTTGAATTGTTGGATTTTTCATTCAAGATATCTGTAATTCAGTTTTGCCTCTAGTCAAAAAGAACATTTCAGATATCCGCAACTACGTTCTTCCTAGGACAATGACACTTTTGCCGTTCATGTGTATGGGGTTTGTCATTACAGATATGTACAATTCAGTTACAGATATCCGCTATGTGAGTTACGGATATCTGTAAGTGAATTACGACTATTCCTTACTCCAGTTTGAGATATCTACAACGTCATTTCGCCTAGTCAAAACTTAATTTAAGATATCTGAAAAGGGACATGTAGATATCTTTAATTGAGGTGAATTAAAGATATCTTGAACTGGAATTATGACTCGTCAGAATCAAATCGTAGATATCTCAAACTGGAATTAGTACTAGTCGTAATTCAGTTACAGATATCTGCAATTCACATAGCGGATATCTGCAACTGAATTGTAGATATCTGTAATGACAAACCCCATACATATGAATGGCAAAAGTGACGTCATTTGTCCTATAGGAAGAACGTAGTTGCGGATATCGGAAATGTTCTTTTTGACTAGAGGCAAAACTGAATTACAGATATCTGCAACACACATCCAGTCTGGCGCTTAAATGTTAAAATGGCGGCTTGCCATAGCTGTCAATCACCCGACCTGCTCTGACCCCGCCCTCTGGCGCCGATCCACATCCTCCTCCTCCCCCTTCTTCCTCCCCCTCTTCCTCCTCCCCCATCTCAATCAGGATAATCACAGCCTGGATGACCTTTGACCTCTGGCCCTGTTAACCTGTAAATCTCTATATCTGTGTGTGTGTGTGTGTGTGTGTCATATCAGTTTCGACCACTGATGAATATCAAAACACTCTGGACTCCTCTCACTCATCACTTCTTTCCTTCTTTCCTTCCTCTGTGTTGCCACACGTCCTTCTTTTCTTTTCCTTCAAATCTGGTCCTAATTCCTCCTTCATCTTCTTCTTCTTTTTCTCCTATTGTCATAAATCTGAATTCAACATCTCCGACTTTCTGCTTCCAATTTTCGTCCTTACACACACACACCAAACTAAAACCACATCCAGATAGAACGACTTTAGAAATGTTGATTTTTTTCCACCGAAGGAAGAAAAAAAGAAGCTTTTTTACATCTTCATCTAATGATCACATGTTGGAAACAGCGTGGTGAATGTCGGCTGCTTTGTCGGCTAGTTTTAGAGGTAAATTCATGCAAAACCGCTGATGCGCGTTCCCGTCGGGGGCAGTTTTTTGGCGAGAAGTCTCTGTATTTCCCTCTAAAACAACTCTGTCTGGTAACGTTGTGTTATTATCTCATAGCGTGGTGAATGTGCAGGTCACAACTTGTCCACCAGAGCGTTGTGGAGTTGTTGGATTGTGTATTTGATGAGTTTGATGAGGGAAACCAAGAAATCCCATGAGCCTCCGTATAGCGTAGCTCTGAGCAGCTCACGGCTCTGCTCCGCCGTTCTAAAAATAGCTTGCACTGACAATTAAAGGTAAAAAATCGAACCTACTGCTATGACTATAGGGATTATGGCAATGGGCCACTTTGCCAAAATGTTGAACTATCCCTTTTTTAAGCTGCAACATTGTGTCCGCCGCTACTTCCTTTTTTAAAACATGTTTTACTCATGACCAGATGTTACCACATATCACTACGCACATTAAAACAGGTACTTACCACTACTTCTTTATACAGCATCTACAGCAACTACTAGATAGAAAATACAGTCCATACACTACAACATGTGGTTTTCACATGGCAGTTTAGCAAGAGATAGGGGGAGGGAGGAGGGTGTTGAACAGGTGAGACAGATTGGAGGTGTTGTGTGTTTTGTCTCTTCAGGCTGTGGGTGAAGGTCTGACCTCCCAATTATCTCCCCCCTCCCCTCCCCCTCCTCCTCCCCCTCCTCCTCCTCCTCCTCCTCTGTAGGAGTTTCAGTGTGACGACCTTTAGGGTCAATCAGCTGTGAGAAAGCTGCGACCTCCTTCAACCCCCTGTTGGGCTCCTGTGTGTGTTTAGGAAAATTACTGTCTGTGTGTGTGTGTGTGTGTGTGTGTGTGTGTGTGTGTGTGTGTGTGTGTGTGTGTGTGTGTGTGTGTGTGTGTGTGTGTGTGTGTGTGTGTGTGTGTGTGTGTGTGTGTGTGTGTGTGTGTGTGTGTGTGTGTGTGTGTGTGTGTGTGTGTGTGTGTGTGTGTGTGTGTGTGTGTGTGTCTTCCAGTAGCTGATCCTTCCGGTCGGTCCGGTCTCGCTGCCTCTGCTCCGGCTCCAGGCGACAGTGATGAATATTTGGCGAATAATTGACCTTTTACTTTAGCGTCAACAGGAAGTCGTCATTTAAATTTGTCAAATATTTTGGTTAATGGTCAAAAACATGTCATTATTTTCTTTTTTTTTTATCTCTATGAATGAGAATATCATGGAAAAGTCCATTTTAAATAGTTCAAGTTCAATTGAATGAATATAGATGAACATTATGATATCAAAAATGGTTTTTTTTTAATAATCAATTTTTTTGAGATACTGAATTTTAGGTCTTCATTAAATGTGAAGCCATAATCTTTACAATTAAAACAAATTAAATAAATAAAGACATTATTAGTTTCACTTTTTGAATTGAATTAGTTACATAAATAAACTTTTCTATATTTTAATTTACTGAGATGCACATGTTTATTTGTTTGTTTGTTTTTTTTAATGGGAACAGGCATATACAATGTATAAACAGACAAACAGAAGACAAAAGACAGAGCAAACCTAACAACACAACAAAAACATGACCAAAACAGGACAGAAAAGCAAAAAACACACACAAGAAAAATAAAACAAAACAAAAGAACAAAGAACTACAAGAAAAAAAGGATGTGAAACTACTAAAATTAAATTAACAGTAACTACTTAGTATACATACACTCAAAAGTAAGTTTTTCCCATTTTTTGTTATGCATTTCTACCTTAGTATCTTGATTTGATGCGATAATTTTTTCCAAAAGAAATTGGCGTCGCACTTTATTTCTAAAAAAATAAAGTTCAAAGGTGTTTTTGTTTGGGTCTTAAATAATATTTGTATATATTTGTTGACTGTTTTGAGTTTGTCGACCTGTTGCAGAGTGGTTTTTGGACCAATCAGATGCCTCCCTGATGAGACTGATGACGGTTTACACCTAAATAAAGTGATATCCGTTGATTCTGTTTATTAGCCGATGAATAATAATAGATGTAGGTTCAGACGCTCCAGAGTTGAGTTTGTGCACCAACATGAACGTGGGTGAAGCTGCTCTGTGCTCTCTGCAGTCTTGTTAACAGCTGCTGTTTGACTTTCTCAATTAGTTATTGATCTGGGCTGATTGATCAGTGCTGATAGTGGTGATGTGTGACGGTCCGGCTGCTGCGTTCGAGGGTTTCCTGCTCGAACGGAGGCAGCACTGATGCCGGTGGTAGCAGGAGGTGATGCAGTGTGTGTGTGTGGGAGGTAATTGAACCTGCAGGAGGTCAATAATGGAGGAAAAGGTGGAGGGAGAGATGTTGACTGCAATCAGAACAGACACTTTGTCACAAGTGAGTTTTGCTGTTAGAAACAGAATGAGCTAATGATGCTAACAGAGATACAGCTGGGATGAGCTGTGTTGTTGAGCTAGACTTGACTTAACTTAAAGCAGAAGTAAGCGGTATATTTGTGTTAATAGAAGTCTTAGATAGTTCTATCTTCCGACAGCAATCACTTGTATAGAGTGTTTGGTCTGAAACACGGGTCTGTCAGTCACTCTGCTCTGCTGTAAGCCGAGGAGAAAACTTTCCTTGTATCCTACAACCTTTATCCAATGAGGAGAGAGAACAGCATGCAGGGCTGTGATATACTTGCTGTAAACTACGCGTACGCGAGCGCATCATGGCTGCCACGTGTATCCTACGTCCGTTTGATGCGTCGGCTGCGACCGAACGCACATCTCGACGCGAGGTGACGCGACGCGAGGTGACGCGACGCGTGCGCGAGTTGCAATAATGACATAACCGCTAGAGGCGCTCGTGAATGAACACGGTGACGAGATCAGACCAGAACAGACAGTCACTGTCGGAGCAATGGTGGAAACTTCTGAAGAGAGGCTGACAGACTTGGTGCAAAACTCGATGTTTCCAAGCTATTACATAGTGACAGGTGCCTGTCAATATAGTTGGTGACAGATCGTGGGGCTTCTCACAATTTCCGGTTTATATTTCTGTTGTCTGCCCCAAGTGGAGACCACCGGTATTGTGCGTTTTGGCTGTGTAGTGCTGCAACAAGTATATGTACAGACCGGCACAGACGCGACGTGTACGCGTACGTTTGATCAAGCAGCAAGTATATCGAGGCCATAAAGGGGCGGTCCTCTCTGTGTGTGCAGCCAAGGGATGCGCGTGAATGTGGTGACGTAGGGACGAGGGCGGGGACTGCTAACTCCATCGTTAGCCAAAACGACCGGATCGCTTACTTCTGCTTTAATGAAAAACAGACTTTTGAACCAAATAATCGATTTTCCTGAATAGATAACAGGAGAAGTTACACAATGTCCCTTTAAGACGTTACTGTATTTTCTATACATTTTTAATTTGGACCCAACATGTTTCCCAGCTGAGCTTCCTGCAGTGGAACGTTCATGTTCATGTGAACGTTAGCTACAGTGTATCGAGCTGCTGACCAATGAGCGACGTCGTGTCGTGTGTCCGTTCTAGAACCGCGACGTCACAACATGAGACACACGCAACATTCTCCTGTTAACTTTAATCATCGGAACGTGCTGCTTTGCTCTGTCTGTCCGCACGCACGCACACACACACACACACACACACACACACACACACACACACACACACACACACACACACACACACACACACACACACACACACACACCTCCGCGCGGCTCCACCCCTCTCTCTCCCTCGCGCGGCGGACAGAGACATGTCCCTGCGTGTTCCTGTTGGAGGTCGAGCGACATAGAGAGAGAGTCAGAGAGAGAGAGAGAGAGTCAGTCAGTTTCCTCCAGTGGAGCAGCAGCAGCAGCAGCAGCACGCGCCCTGCCTGCACGGACTCAACCCACCCGTAGCTGCTGATCATATCCATTAACAACACTTCTTCTTCTCTATCGATTGTAACCGATTGATTGATTGATTGACCGGATGGATTGTTGACGTCGCGGATCGATGGACGTGTGGATTTAACGTTTTCACCTCAACCCGTTTTATTTTATTTTATTTCATTTTTTTATTCCTGTTCTCACGCTCCTCGGGTCTGCGGGAGGGTTTCACCGACCGGGGCGCAGCCATGGGTTTCTACGGCACCTTGAAGCTCATCTTCTACAAAGTGAGTAGACTAGTAGGCTATTAGCTATTGATTATCGGAAACTGGTTTGATTGATTGGTTGAGAGTCTTGGTAGTGGTTGACACGCGTGTTCCCCGGCGTCAGGACACAGAGAGCTGAGCTGTTCGTGCAGGAATTGAAGGTTGTCGCGGGGATGACGAGGCGTTTCTCCTCTGACAGCGGAGAGCGTGTGTGTGTGTGTGTGTGTGCGGATTCGTGTGTGTGTGTCTGTGTGTATGTGATGGACCACTGCGGAACCAGGAGAGAGAGAGGCTACTCATCCCTCTCTCTTTACCTTCTCCTGTCTGTGTGTGTGTGTGTGTGTGTGTCTTTGATTATTGGTTATTGGCTCTGTGGAAGGTGTCTGTCTGCTGCACTTTGAGCCTCAAAAAATCAAGAAAAATCAGTTTTTTGGGGGAAAAAAGTGCTGCAAACTGTAAAAAAAATCTGTTGAAATCTTGTTGGGAATAAAAGTTCTGGATCAATAACTGTGATCAGATCATAGATTCCATAGCCTCTTCATATCCAAACCCATGATGAGACGTGACAGCTCCTCTGCTCCTCTGCTTCTCTGCAACATGAAAATGCAAATGTCCAGTCAGTGGGCCGGTGCTGCTCAGGCTCCATGTGCTTTAATAACACAACTAAAGATGTAAAACGAGATAAAAAGCCTCAGTTTATAGAGTTTGAAGCTTCAAACCAGATGAATGAAACCTGAGAAAACGACATTTCCTGCTTTGAAATGACACAGAGAACACAACACCAATAAATTGATGCTTTTTGCTTCTCTGCACTGTAAAAAAAAAAAAAAAGAAAGAAATACACATTTTAAAGCAGCATGAAACACTATAATAATGTGTATGAATGAATCCGTCTTAATGCAGGAATAATGTGAAGTGAACTACACATGTGTTTCCAACTCACAGGTCTGGATTTAACAGTAAACACATTTTATTTTGTTCTTCACCCCCAAGTCAAGTTTTTTTCTTTTTTTTTTTTCTTTTGGGTTTAATGAAATCCACACAGACGGACGCCACAGCTGGTATTAAAGCCACACACACACACACACACACACATGAAAAAAAAGGAAAAGTCAGAAAATGAAAAGCAGATTATGAGTTTAGGTCAGAGAGACGAGCCATGTGTGATCGTAGGTTTGATTCCACACAAGTACAACTGTGCATTGGACTGATAAGAGGAAGAAGGACACAACACACATACACACACACACAGAGCCTCCAGTGTGTGTGTGTGTGTGTGTGTGTGTGTGTGTGTGCGTGTGTGTGCAGCCCCGTTAGCGTGTGCTGCTCTATTTTAGACCCGTGCTGCACCGGCGACATTCCTCCGATTTTCTGCATTCCTGCGTTCATTCACTGAGGGCGAGTCGCAGAGGGAGACAGGGAGAGAGGGAGAGAGGAGCTGATTCAGACTCTGGGTCGATGTGTTTGTGGATCCCTCACAGCGTAGGAGTTTCCAGCGTCGTCTCCGTTACAATACTCACACAGTTTAGTTTATCTGCATCTCCTCATGAAACAACTGTTGTAACATTTCAGAAAACCACAAACATCTGACGTTCAGATCGGATCAGAGAGACGAGGTGAAGCTGAAACAAACTTCCAGGTTCAGGAAATACTAAGAAAAGAATCTCATTGATGTGAGGAATGAGAAGTCAAACCTCTCTTCTCTCTGTCATGAAACCGAGACGACGAGGGCGCGACCGATCAATCAGCTGATCGGAGACTCACGGTGGCTGATAAGAACCTATTTTTAAAAACTACAAAAACGACAAACCGTCTTGTCTGATGTATTGTTTATAGTTTATTGTCCTTTAGATCCCCATTAGTCTCCATAGAGATAAAGACTATTATTCTTCCTGGTTCACATTAAATCAAACAATTATTGCAACAATTATATCATTACAGCATTTATACAACCAATTAGGTAACACTTTACTTGACGCCTATCCTCTATAACTCATTATAACCATACTTATGAGGTATAATGCAGTTATAGCATTGTATAACTATAGTTATAAACACTCAGAAATGATCATAATGCTTTATAACAGTAATCATAACACACTTTAAAGCATTTTATCTTGACTTATAAGGTCAGGTATTATAATACGCTATAGTTGTTAGTAACTCACTGACAATGCCCACATTTATAATGCATTATAAATATAGTTATAATGCATTATAATTGTCTTATAAATGTGTATAACTATCATTATTAACACTCTAGACTTTATTACAATAAGCATAACACATTATAGAGCATTATAACTCTTATTATAATACTTGACCTTATAAGCCATTATAAAATGCTCTATGATGTGTTATGCTTATTGTTATAAAGCCTTATGTGATTAATGAGTGTTGATAAAATCAAATAAAGTGTTACCGAAAAGGACATATAAGATCATTCATCCTAAACATGATTGTAGAAATGTATATTAGTAGTACAATGTAAATGTGTTAACATGATAAAGAGGAATAATATAGTTTTTTACATGATTATAGAAGAATACATGAGGTAACCTGAAGCATAAATTGGACCAAGTTGTTCAACGCAGATGTATTAACATGCTTGAGTTCATCATGATTTCCTATTTTCATCGTAGGCTATTGCAACATAATATGACGAAACACAGCTTCTCCCGGTTTCATTTTAGAACTCCAGTGGTTGTGATCAAGTGTAATGAAAATGTAGAAATGGCATCCTGTCATTGGTCAAGTCAAGTCAAGTCATTCATTCACTTTGTTTCTATAGATTTGCTCAGTTACTCATTTGTGGATTTTCACCTTTTTTCTTTTGATTCAGAGTTTACTGCAGAGCTGCACACAGAGGACGTGTTCAATAATCAAAGTTATTTATTGTTAAACAGTGAAGTGTTGAGTCTCCAGTACAGATTTATCACATGTTTGAATCTTATTTGAGGGATTGTTGCAAAAAAAACGTGTGTTAATGTAAACAGAAGGTGAAGTATTAGACGATTCATCAGTTTTTACTCCCTAATATCGATATCGGTCCCAAAAACCCCACACCAGTCTGACCCTACCTTTATATTTATATTATATTATATTATATGTTCATCTGCACTACTGGATACTTGAATTTCCATTGGGATCAATGAAGTATCTCCAAGTCTGTCTCTGATATTGTTTAATAATAATAAATTATATAATGGTTTTGTTGTTTCGCAGCCTTTTACAAACACATATTGTAGAGTCTGGTCTGTAACGGCAGCTGGACAGAGGAGTTAACGGAGATCAACACCAGGAAGTAGAAAAAAAAACGACTTAAACTAAAAGGTTTTATAGAGTTTTATAGATCTGGATGTTTATGAAACGTTAGAATTACAGCTTCATCTTCGCAGCAGCAGCAGCGACGGTGGAGTTGATCTTTGTCTTGTGACGTGATGAAAGAGATTGCGAGCGACGTGTTGAAGTGAGTCACGGAGGCCGAGGCCACGTCGTCCTGTATAAACAAACAACTCATTCATTAAAACATGAGGAAACCGACGAGCAGCAAAAACAAACAGCAACACAAACACAAAGGCACCGACTCACTTCAGGTGACACAAATGAACTCGTCCATGCACGACAACGACGACGAGATGCGTGACGGACCTGTAGAGTGAGTCACCATGCGATTGCAAAGGCCTCACCATCCCTCTCTCTCTCTCTCTCTCTCTCTCTGTGTGTTTGTGTGTTTGTGTGTGTGTGTGTGTCTGTGTGTGTGTGTGTGTGTCTTTGTCTCTCGACCTTCAGATGAAGAGGAAGTTGGATCATGGTCCAGACGGCCGGCCGTTCCCCTCGGGGAAGAAACACTGCAAAGGCAACGGCTACCTCAGGTAACACACACACACACACACACAGTTCACCCTCTGCATAAGTATTAAATAGGGCTGCACGATGTTGGGAAAAACTAACATGTAATATATATTTATGTTGTGATATTAAAGGGATAGTTCAACATTTTGGCAATTTGGCCCATTGCCATAATCCCTATAGTCTTAACAGTAGGTTTGTTACCTTTAATTGTCGGTGCAAGCTGTTTTTAGAACGGTGGAGCAGAGCCGTGAGCTGCTCAGAGCTACGCTACGGAGGCTAATGGGATTTCTTGGTTTCCCTCATCAAACTCATCAAATACACAATCCAACAACTCCACAACGCTCTGGTGGACAAGTTGTGACCTGCACATTCACCACGCTATGAGATAATAACACAACGTTACCAGACAGAGTTGTTTTAGAGGGAAATACAGAGACTGCTTGATGAAAAACTGTCCCTGAAGGCAACATGCATCAGTGGTTTTGCGTGAATTTCCCTCTAAAACAACTCTGTCTCATAACGTTGTGTTATTATCTCATAGCGTGGTGAATGTGCAGGTCACAACTTGTCCACCAGAGCGTTGTGGAGTTGTTGGATTGTGTATTTGATGAGTTTGATGAGGGAAACTTGCACCGACTTCTTGAGTTAAGTAATGGTGCATTTTATTATAAGTAACTGTGTTATAACAGGGGAAACAGTAACTTTTTTGCTTACTCGCTAAAGTAACAGTTTAGTAACACCTTTATTACATAAGGCCTTTATTCCCATCACTGGCTAAATATAAACAAATGACTCGTATCGGGTCTCTGGCTTCCTTTTTCTCCTGGCCGGGTTCAGGCCAAGAAATAATAACAAAGTTGACATGTTCTAAAAAAAAAAGATGGCGTTGCTCAGACGATGTATCGTGCAGCCCCAGTATCAACCACCAAAAACAGTCACGTTGCATTGTGGGTATTTTAACGCCCCGTCGTGCTCCTCTCTGCAGTCCCGCCAGTCTGGTTCCGGCCACTCCCACCACATTCGGCGACCTGCGATTGGCCAACGGGCACTCGGCTCAGAGGCGGCGGGTCACCTCGGGTCCGCCGCCCAACGGCCTTCAGGACTGGCTTCACACGTTCCAGGTCAGCACACACACACACACACACACACACACACACACACACACACACACACACACACACACACACACACACACACGGACACACACACAGTACCACATCTAAAGCTGCTTCTGTTCCACTACAACATTTACAAGACAGGAGCCAATAGGATGATTTATGGTTTTATACATTGTAGTTTTAATTAAATTCAATAAAATTTTTGTATTTTCCAACATAATAAGAGACACTGGTTGCACATTTAGTGAATCCACATCTTTCACTCCTTGTTAAAGGGATAGTTCACCCAAAATTTAAATTGCACTCATTATCTCCTCCCCCTCATGTGGACTAAGGGCTGGGAGAAGTTTCAGAGTCCTCCGTGGCTTCTCTGAGTTACAGGGGGTCTCGGCGTAGCAGTGCATGTCCATATAACGGTTGCAAATGGATACCAACTGTCTTCGTAACAAAAAGACACACCAAAAAACATCCAAATACCTCCATGCTGCTCGTATGTAATGTCCGTCTTGTATTGAAGCCCCGAAATGCGAAATTGTCCCGAAAAAAATGTAATAAGTCTATATTTCAAGCTTGTTTTGTAGCGGAAGCTCGTCTTCCTGGTTCATCATGGAGGTATTTGGATGTTTTTTGGTGTGTCTTTTTGTTACGAAGACAGTTGGTATCCATTTGCAACCGTCATATGGACATGCACTGCTACGCCGAGACCCCCTGTAACTCAGAGAAGCCACGGAGGACTCTGAAACTTCTCCCAGCCCTTAGTCCACATGAGGGGGAGTAGATAATGAGTGAAATTTCACTCAATTTTGGGTGAACTATCCCTTTAACAGACTCTCCCGTCCTGCAGCGCCATAAAATGCACCCGCTTTCCCCTTGATGTTCTGCATTTTGGTATAAAGTGAGTGTGTGAGCATCTTCCGCTGGGTGCACGACAACACAGAGCGGCAGAAGAAACACGCCTGTAGGCCGCTCTTATGTAACTAATAAAAAAAACATACAAACACAGACACACACACACACACACATGCACATGCACATTCAAATGAAAAACATAAGTCTCTCTTTTCTGGCTGGGGGAACAAGTTGAAACGATTTCAGAGAGGCGGAAACACTTTCAAACTCAAGAACGAACACACACGCTCTCAAAGAAACTCTCACTATGTCCTGGCAAACACATGTGCACAGAAGAACAAGAACAGATACATGGAAAGAGGAATGTTTAAAAGTAAATGGGGGGAAAGAAACACTTGAAATCTGACATAAAAAAGGTTAGGGTTACACCTATTGTTAGAGAGAAGAAATTAAAAAATAAATGGAAAAAGAAACTGAGTAAAGGGGGAAAAAAACAACATTCACAGTTTTATGTTTCTGATTAAAAGTAAATGGAAACGGAAACGTAAAAATTAATGGAAAAAGAAATGTTAAATGTCAAATTGTAAAAGAAACTTCTAGAAATTAAATGGAAAAACAAATGCTTAGAAGTAAATGGAAAAAGAAATTAAACAAAATAGTTATTACTAGAGAAATGGCAGTATAATGGAAGTATAAATGGAAACAGAAGTCCTTTAAGTCACAGGGAAGTAAAGGGGAAAACATGAGAATAAATAGTTAAAAGTAAATGGAAAACAGAATGATTAGATATATCTTATCCTTGTGTATATAAACACACAGATCTAATCACCTCTTCCCTCCTCCTCCTCCAGGCGTGGAGCGGCCCCGAGCGGCTGCTGGCCCTGGACGAGCTGATCGACCGGTGTGAGACCAACCAGGTGAAGCACATGATGCAGGTGATCGAGCCGCAGTTCCAGAGAGACTTCATCTCCCTGCTGCCCAAAGAGGTAAAGAGGTTCACACACTAAACACCTTTAGAGCTGCATAAACGAGACCAAGGGTTCTCAAAGTGGGGTCCGGGGACCCCCAGGGGTCCTTGAGAGGGTTCAAGGGGGTCCTCAACTTCTTTCTTGAAATTTTATCACTATTTTTCTAGAATTAAACTTTTTTTTTTGTTTTGTTTTATGAGAATCTTTTTTTTTTTTTTTTTTTGACATTTTACCACTTTCCCTAGAATGGAAATATAAAAATTAAAAGTTGAGGGTGTCGTCAACTTTTAACCTTTTTTTTTTTTGGAGGATCTTCTTTTTTTTCCACTTTACCTAGTATTTTTTTTAAACTTTTTTTGAGGAATTTTACCACTTTTTTTCTAGAATTGTCTAATTTATTATTTTTTTTTTAGACATTTACCACTTTCCCTAGAATGGAAAAAAAAAAATTAAAAGTTGAGGGGGTCCTCAACTTTTTCTTGAAATTGTTTCACTTTTTTTTCTAGAATTTTAAAACTTTTTTTTGAGAATCTTCTGTTTTTTTCCACTTTTCCTAGAATTTTTTAAAAACTTTTTTTTTCAAGGAATTTTACCACTTTTTTCTAGAAAATTCTTAAGTGTTTATTTCTTTTTCTTTTTTGAAATATTACCACTGTTTTTTGGATTTTTTTTTTTTTTTCCTTTTTTTTTGGGAGAATTTTTACCACTTTTTTCTAGAAATGTTTAAATGTTTTTGGAGAAATTGAACCAATTTCTCTACAATATTTCCCCAAATTCACACCATTGACCCTAATTTGAACGTACATTGGACTAACAAAGTAATGTTCTTCGGTCTCAGAACAAATATTTGTGTATTTCTGGTGTTTGCTTCAAAATTTTGTCCAATGGGGGTCCATGGTCTACTTTGTGTCAATTTAGGGGTCCTTGATGTGAAAAAGTTTGGGAACTACCGTACTAGACGAATGCTGTCCCTGGCAGACAATATTTTGTCCGACCCAACGCATGTTTTATTTGAAGAATACCAGTTGCTGTTGGTCTGGAGATGTGTTTATTATTGTCTGATGTTTATTTGGTGTTATATTTTGTTATATTTTGTAATTTTGGACACAAGGAAACAAACCGATCCGGGGTGAGGATGTAACCAACACGTGGACTCTGTGTGTGTGTGTGTGTGTGTGTTTGCAGTTGGCCCTGTACGTGCTGACCTTCCTGGCTCCCAGAGACCTGCTGCAGGCGGCCCAGACCTGCCGCTACTGGAGGATCCTGGCCGAGGACAACCTGCTGTGGAGGGAGAAGTGCCGCGAGGAAGGTAAACAACAACACAAACACAAACACTCTGCACATACCAAAACACACACAATGCTGGTTTCACTGTTGTGTCTTTTGTTGCTGCTGTTTTCTGTCTTAACTCTGTGCTTTTTTGTTTTGTGTTGGGCTTTGAATTGATTGATCTGATTGTATTGTATTGTATTTATTAGCACATAAAAGATTTACACTGCTCAAAAAATAAAGGGAACACTTAAACAACACATCTTAGAGCTCAATTAATGAAATATTGCAGTTTAAAATCGTCATTCAATATATATAATAGTAGAGTGTGTTGAGAACAAAATAACATAAAAATGATCAATGTAAATCAAAATTATCATCCCAGGTTGATTTCACACGGGTGTGATATACTTGGAGTTACAATGTGTTGTTTAAGTGTTCCCTTTATGTTTTTGAGCAGTGTATAAAACAGCATATTAAAAAGTGGAACAACAACAAAAAACATACAAAGTATACAGTAGATAAAGCAAATGTGCCGGAGAAACCCAAAAAAAAAACTAAGGGCTTGTCAAGTGGTCCTCCAAAAAGCAAACATTCAACATAAATTGAATTTACAGAATGAAAAAAAACAACATAAAACAATTAAAAAGAGAGAAAATCAATATTGTGTGAAAATTCAAGATAAACATTCAACATTTATTTGTTAAGATAAGCATTCAACATCAATTTATAAAGAAGATTGAAGATATGAATAACGATGAGAGATTTTTGTTCCATTTACTGTGCAGTGCCACTTCCCTCTTGTTTATTATTTCAGCACCAAGGTCGTGTCCTCGATATCATCTCTGGGAATTTGGTGGATTTAGTCGCCTGAGGAAAAGTTTACATTCTTTATATATATAAACATAAAATACAAACTAATATCGATGCGTTAAATACCAAATACCTTGACTAAATGACTATTCATAGGGTTTAAAAACATTCTGTCCTTCATGGAAGTTAGGGGTAGATACATTTTCAAGGGGAAAAAGAAAATTCGATCTTCTTTATGGGAAGATTTACAGATTTCTTCATTTCTGTGTTGGGTGTGGCTCTGCTGTAGGAATTTAGATGTAAAATAATGACGTAGAATAAATAGTTTGAGGTGTATTCTCAGCAGCAGATGATGAGTACACACAGTTGGGGGCTGGAGAGAGCATTTGTTGCTCGTCGTGGGACTTTTTTGGGAGTTTAAATAAACTACAGCAGCGTGTGTTCACGATAATGAAGGATCGTGTGTGTGGCTCACTGATGTGTTTTTAATGGTGTTTGGAAAACAGTGGAGCTCCTCGGCTCAGAGGAATGAGATAAATTGGTTTGGTTTATTGTCGGTTTTTCGGTGGAATTTGTCGTAAAATATTTGTCAGAAATGCAGTTTTTCTTTTAATTGTGGCGACTCGAGGCTGATATTTTCCTCCTCCTCCTCCTCATCCGGTTCTCTTGCGGTGTGTTTTTGGCTTGATGAAACTTCTCGTAAAAAAGAGAAACCTTGGAAATGAAAAGAGAGGAAGGAACGGTTGCATGTTGAGCTGCAGCTGTAGGAGGTGGAGGTGCGGTAGCGAGAGAGGGAGGGAAGGAAAGAGGGAGGGAAGGAGGGAGGGAGAGAGGACAAACGCCGGCTGCTGCAGGTGTGTCTATGTATGAAAACCAGGATTCAAATAGAGACAGGAGCTTTTTACTGGATGTATAGAGCTTTCTAACCTGAGTGTGACATGCAAATACAGCCACACACACACAGCCAGTCACTCCTCCTTCATTCAGCGCAATGCAGAGGCTCTCTCTCTCTCTCTCTGTGTGTGTGTGTGTGTGTGTGTGTGCTTCGCTCCGGGCTTTGTGCCAATCAGCCGACGAGATTCACTGCCAGCGCTCAGCAGCCATACCAATGAGGCTACCTCACGTTAGCGCCACACCGCAGCCATACTAATGAAGCCGGCGTTAACTGCACCTCACCGGCTTCATAAATAAATACTAAGGCTAATTTATATTTTGCACTAACACTCTGTTAGGGGTGTTGTACCGGTGGGAACGGGCCGGCCGGCGCTCGCTCGCTACTCTCCGAGAATGTAAATGCTGCTAGTAGAAACACCAGCACAGCGCCAGCCAGGTTACATACTAATGCAGCTTCAAGTCCTGTCAGGTGTGCTGCTGCTGCTGCTGCTGCTGCTGCTGGGTTTACGTTTACGTGGTGATCAAAGTAAACCGAGTTGAGTCACACCCACTAGTACTTCTACGTCGTGTATATGTCAAGTTAAAGCTTCATTCATACAGTGAAATGTGTAATATTTCAATAATTGAGTGAAAAAAATCCACAAAAAGTGTTGCAATATTTTCAGAAACAGAGAAAAATTCATTATGATTTGAGAATTAAGTTGTGTTTTATAGTTAAAAGTCAAGTAGGTAGATGTTTGTGTTAAAGCTCCTTCAAAATAAAGGTAGATGTTTGTGTTAAAGCTCCTTCAGAATAAAGGTAGATGTTTGTGTTAAAGCTCCATACAGTATAAAGGTATATGTTTGTGTTAAAGCTCCTTCAAAATAAAGGTAGATGTTTGTGTTAAAGCTCCTTCAGAATAAAGGTAGATGTTTGTGTTAAAGCTCCTTCAAAATAAAGGTAGATGTTTGAATTAAAGCTCCTTCAGAATAAAGGTAGATGTTTGTGTTAAAGCTCCTTCAGAATAAAGGTAGATGTTTGTGTTAAAGCTCCTTCAGAATAAAGGTAGATGTTTGTGTTAAAGCTCCTTCAGAATAAAGGTAGATGTTTGTGTTAAAGCTCCTTCAGAATAAAGGTAGATGATTGTGTTAAAGCTCCATACGGTATAAAGGTAGATGTTTGTGTTAAAGCTCCATACAGTATAAAGGTAGATGTTTGTGTTAAAGCTCCTTCAAAATAAAGGTAGATGTTTGTATTAAAGCTCCATACAGTATAAAGGTAGATGTTTGTGTTAAAGCTCCATACAGTATAAAGGTAGATGTTTGTATTAAAGCTCAATACAGTATAAAGGTAGATGTTTGTATTAAAGCTCCATACAGTATAAAGGTAGATGTTTGTGTTAAAGCTCCATACAGTATAAAGGTAGATGTTTGTGTTAAAGCTCCATACAGTATAAAGGTAGATGTTTGTGTTAAAGCTCCATACAGTATAAAGGTAGATGTTTGTGTTAAAGCTCCATACGGTATAAAGGTAGATGTTTGTATTAAAGCTCCATACAGTATAAAGGTAGATGTTTGTATTAAAGCTCCATACAGTATAAAGGTACAGTATGTCTGTGTTAAAGCTCCATACAGTATAAAGGTAGATGTTTGTGTTAAAGCTCTATACAGTATAAAGGTAGATGTTTGTGTTAAAGCTCCATACAGTATAAAGGTAGATGTTTGTGTTAAAGCTCTATACAGTATAAAGGTAGATGTTTGTGTTAAAGCTCCATACAGTATAAAGGTAGATGTCCATGTGTAGTGTGATTATAAAGCAGCTCTAGGTTCTATATTAATACTGTGAAAGTATCAAAGCATCAGTCCACAGAGAAATGCACACAGCCTGTATTCAGAAACTGAGCCTTAAAAAACCAGCCGTCAGGACTCCCTGTCACTTTGTGATGTCACAACAAAGCCCCGCCCCCTCACCACCACCTGGACCTAAACATCCATCGAACACTTTGCACGATTGTTTTTTTTCTCTGAGTGTTTTATTCTGAAATCTGCTCTTATTTTTATTGGCTCAGTCAGAAAACAGAAGCTCAGAGTCTCCTCCTCTCCCCTCTTCTGATTGGCTGACACCGATCTGTTGTTACTATAGCGACAATATAGTGAGTTATAAATGTTCATAGGAGGCTGGTTTAGTGTCAATCAATCAATCAAATTTTATTTATATAGCACCTTTCAAAGCAAATAGATGCCGTTCAAAGTATATATATATAGGAGGTAAAACAAGAAAAAGCATGGAGACTAATGCACGAAGATTAAAAACAACAAAAAATAAAATATAGCAATAGAAAATAGATAAATAAAATAACAACTTTTAACAACAATAACATTTTATAAAATAGAATAGAATAAAATGCGGGATAGAAATAGGAGAAAGATAACAATAAGAAAGAGTATAAAGATGTAAAATAGAATAAAATCACTATGAGACTATAGCATAAAAGACAGATTAAAAAGATGGGTTTTTAGCCTACGTTTAAAAGTGTCCATGTTTGTGACGGATGAAGTTCATTTTCTCTTGATGGATTGATGCAGCTCTCTCTCTCTCTCTCTCTCTCTCTCCAGGTATCTCGGAGAGTGCGTCGTCTCGCCGTAGGAAGTGTGCGCGGCCGGGCGCGGCGGTCAGTCCGTGGAAGTCGGCCTACATCCGACAGCACCGCATCGAGAACAACTGGAGGCAGGGGGACACACGGGAGCCCATGGTACATGACAGAACACACACACACACACAGAGTGACTGAACCGAGCAGAGCAGAGTGTGTGTGTGTGTGTGTGTGTGTTTGATGTGTAAACGTGGACTTAGTGTCGTTAAAGCTTTTTTTGTCCGTGCAGGTGTTGAAAGGTCACGACGACCACGTGATCACCTGCCTCCAGTTCAGCGGCGACCTCATCGTCAGCGGCTCCGACGACAACACACTCAAAGTCTGGTCGGCCATCACAGGAAAGGTAGGACAGCGTGTGTGTGTGTGTGTGTGTGTGTGTGTGTGTGTGTGTGTGTGTGTGTGTGTGTGTGTGTGTGTGTGTGTGTGTGTGTGTGTGTGTGTGTGTGTGTGTGTGTGTGTGTGTGTGTGTGTGTGTGTGTGTGTGTGTGTGTGTGTGTGTGTGTGTGTGTGTGTGTGTGTGTGTGTAGTTAAAACCATGTCAGAGAGGTGGAAACACGGTGAAACACAATAACACACGCACACAAGAACTCACACAAGCAGGACTACATATCGTCAAACACACATATACACATAACAAAAAAAGGGAAAACAGAAAAAGAAACACAGAATCATTTCACACCTGTAAATGGAGAGAAGAAATATACAAATAAACGGAAAAAGAAACAAAGTAAAGAGAAGAAATATACAAATAAATGGAAAAAGAAACAAATTAAACAGAGAAGAAATATACAAATAAACAGAAAAAGAAACAAAGTAAAAAGAAGAAATATACAAATAAATGGAAAAAGAAACAAAGTAAAGAGAAGAAATATACAAATAAACGGGAAAAGAAACAGAAAACAGAAGAAATATACAAATAAACGGAAAAAGAAACAAAGTGAACAGAAGAAATATACAAATAAACGGAAAAAGAAACAAAGTGAACAGAAGAAATATACAAATAAACGGGAAAAGAAACAGAATAAACAGAAAAAGAAACAAAGTAAAGAGAAGAAATATACAAATAAACTGAAAGAGAAACAAAGTAAAGAGAAGAAATATACAAATAAACGGAAAAAGAAACAGAGAAAACAGAAGAAATATACAAATAAATGGGAAAAGAAATAGAGAAAACCGAAGAAATATACAAATAAACGGGAAAAGAAACAGAATAAACAGAAAAAGAAACAAAGTAAAGAGAAGAAATATACAAATAAACTGAAAGAGAAACAAAGTAAAGAGAAGAAATATACAAATAAACGGAAAAAGAAACAGAGAAAACAGAAGAAATATACAAATAAATGGGAAAAGAAATAGAGAAAACAGAAGAAATATACAAATAAATGGGAAAAGAAATAGAGAAAACAGAGAAGAAATATACAAAAAACCTTAAAAAAGAAACAGAGAAGAAATATACAAATAAACGGAAAAAGAAATAGAATAAACAGAAAAAGAAACAAAGTAAAGAGAAGAAATATACAAATAAATGGGAAAAAAACAGAGTAAACAGAAAAAGAAACAAAGTAAAGAGAAGAAATATACAAATAAATGGGAAAAAAACAGAGTAAACAGAAAAAGAAACGCTTAAAGTCACAGGAATAAAGTTAAAAGTAAAAAATAAAAAAAACGGAAATCAAATATGTCAAGGGAAAAAAGTTGAAAGTTGAAAATGAAATTGTACCACAAACAGAAAAAGAAATGTTTCCAAGTAAATATAAAAAGAGAATACACACATGTTAAACATAATGTGCAGGACGTTGAGTGTGTGTCTGTGTGTGTCAGAGTCAGACTTATTGATTATGTAGATCAGGACTTTCTGCTGCCTCAGCTGTGGCCACACGCTGGTGAGAATTAAAAAGCAGGTTGTGTCGACTCGTGAGGACGCGTCGTCCTTTAGGAGATCGATAAGATTTTATATTCTTTTGGCAACTATATTGACAAATAATTGATAATTTTAGTCTTTTTTTTTAACCTAAAACACAAAATATTTGGTTTGAATCGTTTCTTTGAGACGTTTAATGACATCGTTTGAAAGTGGGACGTTTTCATTTTCACTGTCAAGAGAGAAAATTAATTGATGTGAGCTGTCGACCATCACATAATGGCTCGCTGTGTCATGTCCAGTGTGTGTGTGTGTGTGTGTGTGTGTGTGTGTGTGACGCAGCTTCATATGTGACCTTAATTAGAAAATGATAATACAATGGAGGTTTATGTAGGTCAGTGAGATCTAACAGAAAACTGCTCGGCTCAAATGTCTGAATAGAGGAGAGAGGGAGAGGAGGAGAGACGGAGGCAGACGGACCAGTTGTGTTAGTCAGGGTGTGTCGATTTAAACACTGCACACACACACATACACACACACACACATATACACACACACACAGACACACACTCAGCCTGGAGCAGCTGTTTGAATCCACATCCTGTGTGTGCAGAAGGTGAAGAGATGGTTCTCAGTGTCTGAAGACTCTCTCTCTCTTCACTTAGACTGTGTGTATTGTGGTATCGTGCACGCCCAGTATGCACACACACACACACACACACACATACACAGTGGATTCAGGATTAAAAATAACTGAATATATCCTCTGTGTGTGTGTGTGTGAGCTTCGTACCTCCACCACAGCTCGTCCATGTGAAGTAGATTCTCTGATTAGACTCTGCTGCATAAATTTGCATTTTACTGATTTCATGTTTCTGAACTTCACAGCTGATGAGCACACACAACAGTTTTTTGTCGTGTTTTATAGACAAATTGTCATTTAAAGACGACATCCTGATGCTGACATCTAGTTTTCTATATTAACACCAAGGGGGCTGGGTTTCCATTCATATCGATTTTTATTGAAAAGATCTGATATCGAATCATAGAATCCTTCGATCGATCTTTTAAATCTTTACAAATTCATGTTTCCTCCTTTGTTCAGTTCTACACAACTGTCCTGAAGGAGTTGCACTGGTTACTTCTGTAGTGGGTCATGTTAAAGCAGATATCAGTGGAATGTTTTTGTTAATATAAGTCCTAAATAGTCCTATTTTCCGTCAGCAATCACTTACATGAAGTATTTCAGCCTAAACACGAGTCTCTCCGTCACTCTGCTCTGCTGTAACCCGAGGAGAAAATTTTCCTTGTGGGATACAAGTGTTATCCAATGAGGAGAGAGAACGGCATGAAGGGCTGTGTGTGCAGCCAAGGGATGCTCGTGAATGTGGTGACGTAGCACGAGGACCAATTGATGCCTGACAAGGGCGGGGGCTGCTAACTCATGGTGCGTTCAAAGAAACTCGTACTTTGTGTTTTTCCTTCCTGTGAAGTCATACCAGTTCGATCTGGTACGAGTTCACGGGTCGGAAGTTACGAGTGGCCGTTATAGGGAACTTTCACAGACAACAGGATGGTAAAAACACGAGCTACGGGTTACCTGGAACGCTACCAAGTCGTAGTTGTGACTTGAAGCTGTAACTTACGGTTTCAAAAGCCTGCCTTGAACGCAGCATTAGCCGAAACGGCCGTGAAGCTGATATCTGCTTTAAATAAACGTGCATTAACGTAATTAACTCAGTGGTTCCCGACCTTTTTTTTGGCCCGTGACCCCATTTTGACATCACAAATTCCTGGCGACTCCGCGATCTCGTGACTGCACTAAAATTTGTGCCGTCAATCAAGATGCGCCAGCTCAGATATTGCATATTTGAACTCAATTTATATTCGAGAAAGTGAAAGTATAGAATACAGTTGTTTAAGATTGGGTGTGGAATTGTAATTGGTTAAAAAAATATTTTTAAGCTGTGTTCACACCGGACCTTTTGTTTTTCGAACGAGCGACGAGTTTAAATGTTAAGTCAATGCAAACGCGCGATTGAGCGACATCGCTGGGGCTCGGAGAGACAGACACATGGCAGTGGGCATGACGTCATCAAAGCGAAAATGCTACTCGAGCGATACGAGCGACAGCGACAAAAATAAAAGGTCCGGTGTGAACGCACCTTTACCAGTAATTTTGATCAACTACTAGACATTTCAGGCGACCCCACGGTTGAAAAACACTGACGTAACTGCTTTTGGGCCAATTCTTTATGTAAACATTGATATTTTTGACAATGCACCAGGTTACAGAGTTACAGTATGTCTTTCTTAGTTCTGTGAAAATCTCTTTCATAACCGAGCAAACCTGAAATATCTCTAAATGAATCAATATCGATTTGAATCTGAAATCGAATCGAATCGGGACCTTGTGAGTTGGAATCAAACAGTTTCATCCCTGATTCCCATGAGCCTTTGCAGCGGCAGGAAATTAAAATCAGGTTGTTGCAGCTTCAGTGAACTGATCCAGTTTTCCAGTTTGTGGTTTAACCTGAAGTTAACGGGTCAGGTGACGCAGTTTGAAACTCTGTGATTGGACGATCGTCGGTATCGAGTGGCTCCGCCCACTTAACGAGCGCAGAGTGTGAGGTCATCTGAGCCCACAGGAAGTGACATCATGAGTCATCAGAAGAACAAACGCTCTCGTTGATTCAGACGCTGGTTTCGGTGAAACATTCTTGAACCGGACACACCTGCTCTGTGTGTGTGTGTGTCTTCTTGCTCCCTGCAGAAAGAAAAACACACACACCCTCATCTGTAGCCTGCGGGGATGGTGTGTGTGTGTGTGTGTGTGTGTTTCCTCTTGTCTCTACATACAGCTGCTACACTATACCACACACACACACACACACACACACACGGCCACGTTAATTAACGGCGGTAGCTGCTGCAGTGTCTTCCAGGACAACAGTTGCCAAGGCAAAGTTTTCCTCCGTTGCCGCGGCAACCCCCAACACAACACCTTCCAAGGTGAAACTGTATTCTCTCGAGTGAGTGTGTGTGTGTGTGTGTGTGTGTGTGTGTGTGTGTGTGTGTGTGTGTGTGTGTGTGTGTGTGTGTGTCCTTCAAGGGCAGCTGTGAAAGTGGAACAAATATTGACACACATACTTCTTTTTGCAGTAACACACATACAGACCTGCAGACACACACACACACCTGCAGACACACACACACACACACACACTGGATGTAGAGAAAACAGCTTTTTCCCAGAAGAAGAACTGGATGACTGAGAGCTGTGGATGTTTCTGAGGTTTTAACTGAATTCAGGTTTAATTAAGACTGGATTTATTTATCAGTCTCAGGATTTAAAACCTGTAGTGACTCATGTTCACAGTGTATATGAGTAATTTAGACTTGTAGAAATAAAATAACCAACATAACACAAAATGAACAATAGTATTTCTACTACAGCATAAAGTAGAATTTTTGTTTTAATTTGTATTAACTTTATTTATTGGAAGTAATTTGACAAGCAACAACTCAACAGAGGCTGAGTCTGATCCCTGCTACATCCCAGCCCATGTCATTGTACATCCAATAGTAACATGGAAACAATACAGTTTACAGACAAAATTAGTTTTTTAATTAATATTAGAATAAAAATGTTAATAAATAAATGAATAAAGGAGAGGAGCGGGGCTCAGAGATGCAGCTGTTACATGATCCACCACCATCCTCTGAGCCAGAGCTGCTGACATCACTGTGACATCATCAGGCTGCTTTCACACTTTTCATTGGTCGTCATAGATAGATGCTTTTATTGTCGTTTTTACACGTCCATACAACGAGACTTCCTTTGAGAGCAGTCCCTGTCATCATACCAGCTGTAGCGACTTAGCTGAGAGGCTAAGCATGGGCCGGATTGTCAGATGCACTATCAAAAAGAAACTCACTGAGATTCAGAACTAAAGATCAAAGTGTTTATTAACCAAACACAAAATAGGTTAACTCATAATTAAGTGTACAAACTAAAGCAAAGTAATCCCAGTGATCAACTAAAACAACGAAAAAGAGCAAAAAATATAGCGGTCAACAAAAAGTACGGCAACCCACGCTCAGCCCCTCTCTCTCTCTCTCTCTGAAACAAAGGAAAAGCAACAGGTGAACATAAGTACTAAACCCCGCCCATAATGATGTGACCTGCTACTGAAATGATCACATAAACTAAATCATATTCAAAATAAACAACACCAAAACAACTCTTAAGCTTAAAGGGATAGTTCAACATTTTGGCAAATCGGCCCATTGCCATAATCCCTATAGTCACAGCAGTAGGTTTGTTTCCTTTAATTGTCGGTGCAAGCTGTTTTTAGAACAGCGGAGCAGAGCCGTGAGCTGCTCAGAGCTACGCTATGGAGGCTCATGGGATTTCTTGGTTTCCCTCATCAAACTAATCAAATACACAATCCAACAACTCCAAAACGCTGTCGTGGACAAGTTGTGACCTGCACATTCACCACGCTATGAGATAATAACACAACGTTACCAGACAGAGTTGTTGTAGAGGTAAATTCATGCAAAACCTCTGATGTGTGTTTCCTTCAGGGACAGTTTTTCATCAACAGTCTCTGTATTTACCTCTAAAACAACTCTGTCTGGTAACGTTGTGTTATTATCTCATAGCGTGGTGAATGTGCAGGTCACAACTTGTCCACCAGAGCGTTGTGGAGTTGTTGGATTGTGTATTTGATGAGGGAAACCAAGAAATCCCATGAGCCTCCGTAGCGTAGCTCTGAGCAGCTCACGGCTCTGCTCCGCCGTTCTAAAAATAGCTTGCACTGACAATTAAAGGTAACAAACCTACTGCTATGACTATAGGGATTATGGCAATGGGCCAATTTGCCAAAATGTTGAACTATCCCTTTAACTAACAGAAAACCCAATTCATGGCTCCTACACCAGAATTTTAATAAATACTTAAAGAAAAAAAGACTAAAACATGAAAAAAAAGTGACGTACTGTCCCTTTAAACAGTTAATGACCACCTCTCTCTCTCTCTCTCTCAGTGTCTGCGGACGTTGACCGGCCACACCGGCGGCGTGTGGTGCAGTCAGATGGCGGTCGCCACGGTGATCAGCGGCTCCACGGACCGGACGCTGCGCGTGTGGGACGCCGAGAGCGGCGAGTGCGTCCACACGCTGTACGGACACACGTCCACCGTGCGCTGCATGCATCTCCACGGCAACAGGTAACATTCCATTCCACCCCTCTCTCCTCCATTCCATTCTCTTCTCTTACACATGCAGAGTTCCGGAACACTCCGCTGCTTTGCTACATTCTGTCTCCATGACTACCAGGAAGACCCACAGACCTGATTCATACATTCTATCTACACTGTGAAGGCTACGCTTTATGACGCACATACCCACCGCTGGTCACCGTGGTAACAAGATTAACTTTAATACACTGGAGTTGATTCATTGTCCACACACACACACACAGTAACACAATTAATACACATAAACACACTCCTAAGTGTGATACAAACGCACACATGTAGTAAATACACACACTACTACACACCGACTATGCATTATACATTCACACTAAAACAAATACACAATAATAAATACAAACACACACACTTGAAACACACAACTACACACCAACTGTCTCTACACAATCACAATTAATAGAAACTACACTTTAACTACAGTGTGGGCACACTCACATACACACAAACACAACTGTAGGCCAAACACACACACACACACACACACACATCTACAAAGACAAACGCACACATACACATCTACACAGTGCATAGACACAAACACACACACAGGAAGTGTAAACACACATTTACATGCTAAATACAGACTCACATTTACATAGCAAATACATACAATAATAACAACATTATGAAACTGGGTCACACACACACACACACACTCAGAGTTGAAGGAAGCTGATTGGCCGACGCTGCAGTGATGTAACTCTCTCTCTCTCTGTGTCTCAGGGTGGTGTCGGGCTCTCGGGACACGACGCTGCGTGTGTGGGACGTGTCGACCGGCCGCTGTGAACACGTGCTGACGGGCCACGTGGCGGCGGTGCGCTGCGTGCAGTACGACGGGCGCCGCGTGGTGTCGGGCGGCTACGACTACATGGTGAAGGTGTGGGACCCCGAGACCGAGGCGTGTCTACACACACTGCAGGGACACACCAACAGGGTGTACTCGCTACAGGTACACACACACACACACACACACACACACACACACACACACACACACCAAGATCAGTGAAGGAAGAGCTTCAAATTAAAAGTGTGATTATTATAACAGGCTTTTATTGTGAAAGTTATATAGGAGAACTTCAAAATAAAAGTGTGATTATTATAACAGACTTTTATTGTGGAGGTCATATCATATAAAACTTTCTTGTCGTTTCTCCGTCTTCACAGTTTGACGGCGCCTTCGTCGTCAGCGGCTCGTTGGACACGTCGATCAGAGTTTGGGACGCGGAGACAGGTACGGTGAGGTCACACCTCTGATGTCAGTTGATGTTGTTGTTGATGTTGTTGTTTTGAAAACGCGACGCACTGTGCCTTTAAATGAGCCCTGAGTCCTGATTGGCCCGTTCGCCCTCGTGTCCTCGTGTCTCTGCAGGCGGCTGCGTCCACACGCTGACCGGCCACCAGTCGCTGACCAGCGGGATGGAGCTGCGGGAAAACATCCTGGTGTCCGGGAACGCCGACTCCACGGTCCGAGTCTGGGACGTCCGGACGGGGCAGTGTCTGCACACGCTGCAAGGTGAGAGAGAGATGGAGAGAGGGGGGGGGGAAGAAAGAGTGAGAGGATGAAGGAAAGAAAGAAAGAAAGAGGCAGAGAGAGAGAGAGACGGAAAAGATGAAAGAAAGAAAGAAAGAGAGGGACAAAGGGAGAGAAAGAGAGAGAGAGACAGATAGAAGGGGTGAGGGGGAGAGAATGAAAGAAGGAAAAAGAAAGGGAGAGAGAGATGTAGAGAGAAAGAAAGGGAGAGAGGATAAAAGAAAGAAAGTGGCAGAGGGAGAGAGAATGAAAGAAAGAGAGGCGGAGGGAGCAAAAGAGGGAGAGGGTGAAAGAGAGAAAGAAAAAGAAAGAAAGAGGCGGAGGGAGAGGATGAAAGAAAGAGGGAGAGAATGAATGAAAGGAAAAGAGAGGAAGAGGATGAACGAGAGAGAGAGGGAGCAAAATAGAGGAAGAGGATGAAAGAAATAAAGAGAGGGACAGAGGGAGAGAAAGAGAGAGAGAGAGAGATGGAAGGAGGGAGAGGGGAGAGAATGAAAGAAAAAAAAAGAAAGAGGGAGACAAAAGGAGAGTGAAAGAAAGGGAGGGGGAGCGAAAGAGAGAGGATAAAAGAAAAAAGAAAGTGGCAGAGGGAGAGAGAAAGAGAGGGAGAGAATGAAAGAAAGAAAGAGGGAGAGAAAGAGAATGACAGGATAAAAGAAAGAAAGAGAGAGAGGATGGGAGGGAGAGGATGAAAGGGAGAGAGAAAGGTGCATCATGGGAAAGACGAGGGAGGAAGGAATGAAGGAAACAGCAGAGGAAGGGAGCGAGGAGATGAAGGAGAGAAGGGGGAGGGGGCGATAAAGCGTGGAGGGATGTGTTGAGTGGGGATGAAAACTTTATTTATAGAGACAGAGGAGACGAGGGAACAGAGGCAGCGGGAAATAAAGGTGATTCATCATAGAAAGTGGAAAAAAACAGGAGGATGAAGAGAAAAAAAAGGAGGAGAAAGAGAGAGAGAAACGACCCCACAGTGAAAAATAACAGAGAGAGAGAGAGAGAGAGGGAGAGAGAGGGAGAGGCTGAACTCAGCAGGTTTTCTGTTTGGATTCATCCTCAGGGGAACGAGAAGCAGAAACAGAAACAAGTTCAGAACATGAAACAGATGTGAAGACGTTTCATAAAGAAATAAAAGAAAAGAAAAGAAAAAGTATTAAAGATGGAGAGATGAAGTCTGTCAGGGTTCATCCTCAGGAGAACAAGAACCAGAGTTGATGCTGCTCCATCAAGGCAGCGACTGACAACATGGAGGAAAATAATCTGCGGAGGAAACTAAATATTTGACAGAATTTCAAGACAAGCAACAGAGCAAGAACAGAACAGAACAAGAAAGAACAAGTTGTATGAATTAAGTAAATAATAAAGTAAAGTCATTCATAAGAGACGGCCAAGGCTGAGCTCACTCCAACTAAACACCGGACCAAATAATTAATAGTTAAGCATAAGTTCTTATATACATTTAAATAAGTTCTTATATACGTTTAAATAAGTTCTTATATACGTTTAAATAAGTTCTTATATACGTTTAAATACACTGTCCATCCCAAAAAAAACAGTCACACACTGTAATATTTTGTTGGACCGCCTTTAGCTTTGATTACAACAGGCATTTGCTGTGACATCGTTCTTCTGCAATATCACAACATTTATTTCCGTCCAAGTTGAATTAAATTTTCAAAGATCCTCAATGGTTTGGACTCTGTGGTCACATTGGACCACGTTTCTTCCTGAAGACGATGGTTCCCCACTCTCCTTTCAGTTTTTAATAATGCGTTGGACAGTTTTTGCTTGATGCCAATAATTCAACCCTTCTGAAACAGATCAACATCTTTTCCATGACCACAGGACGTGTCTTCTAACATGGTTGTTTAAGAAATGAGACTGCATCAGTTGTTGCCAGCTGAAACATAATCATCCATGCCATAATTAACCAACTCTTACCTATTAGCTTAGTGTAGTAAATCCAAGTGGTGACTTTTTTTTCTTTTTTTTTTTGGACGGGCAGTGTATTTGAACACAAACATAATGAACCTCTTTGGACAAATAATTAATAAACTTTAAGAACAAAGCTGAAGAAGGATTACAGAGACGGCAAAACTGTTGCCACTGTTGTCTTTACTTCCTTTACTTCCTTCCTTTACTTGCGTAACGTCCTTCCACATTGGCTCCACCTATTGCACCATGGTTAAAGACTCCAGAACCAGAGCCATATCTGTCTGAAACCCGCCCTGAGTGAATCCACAGAGCGTTCGTCCTTCTGAGTCCAGTCCATCTGCTTCATCCTCTTCCTGTGTCTAAACATGGACGCCATTTTTTTTTCTCTCTCTCTTCTCAGGTCCGAACAAGCACCAGTCGGCGGTGACCTGCCTGCAGTTCTGCCGAGGTCTGGTTCTGTCCAGCTCCGACGACGGGACGGTCAAACTGTGGGACCTGCGGACCGGCGCCTGGCTGAGGGACGTGGTGGCGCTGCAGAGCCGGGGATCAGGTGAGCAGAGAGAGAGAGAGAGAGAGAGAGAGAGAGAGAAACCACCAGAACCTCAGTCTCTTTGAGTTCGTAAAGGTATAATACGTAGGAATTCCCCCCATCTAGCGGTGCGGTTGTATATCAGAACGTATTCTTGTTTGTTTATTGTTTGCACTTTAAAATATTACAAACAAGGAGTATATCACATGGAAGAAAGAAAATATACAATAGATAATATATGATAAACTACAATGAAACAGTGCTGGAGAGGTTAGAAACCCTAGGAGGGTTTATCGAGAACCTCACCATAAAATAAATAAGTAAAATTAAATGTATCTTATCGAAATAAAATAACAAATGAATTAATGAGAGAAAAAAAACAAAATTAAAACAAAATAACCAAAATAGTAGAATTATTATTCTTGATGTTGCATTCACGTGAAATTGGGCAGATGTCAGACAGACAACAGACGCTGCATGTAACAGGATAAACAAGCGTCTATGTGGTGATGTGGTATTGTTTACCTGACCCACGTTTTACCGTCTTTCTCTCGTCGATTAAAATGACATCCGGTTGGTTTGCCGACGGCCGTCTGCCTGACTGCACCTGAATGCAACATCAGTGCCTCCGTCCTTCCTCACACTACACAGTGGTGACAGTTTTAACAGGCGCTACCTGGAAAACTTTCTCCCCGAGCCGACAGCTCCGCTGAGTTTCCGTGGTTACCTACGGTCACGCTGCCACTCGGCGTAAAAAAAAAATGGCGATGCAACATGGCCGCCTCGGTTCGGTGCGTCGCCCACTTATGTATTTGTAACGACTTGTAACAACTCATTCTAAGGTACCAGAAAGCTTTCATTAGTATGTGGGTGTGAATCGACTTCAGTGAAATACGTATTTATTAAACAATATTTGATTTTTGCTAATTAAAAGGAAAAAGAAGAGTTCCCGCACACATGGCCAACTTGCAGAATTTATTGTATTGCAACGTTTCGGTGCTAGACCTTTTTCAAGCAAATGTTTGCGCCACCACAGGAAGCCATCTTAAATAGGAGTGGCTGTGTGGCACAAACCAATCACTTTCCCACATGTCTGGGTGTGAGGAATTCAAATATTAAATATCAACATACAATCAATAGAAACAGCATCAATATACAAAGGTGTAAAGAGCAATGAATACATACAATAAATACTAAGCTGCCGTGACTGGATACATTAGGTCCTAATGGAAGGTAATAGCTAATAATCACAGCCAGAAACAATAAATACGACAGATACAATAGAAAAATAGAAGACAGAGGGACTTGCAATAAAAATAGTGCAAGGCTACAATAGAAATCTGAAAAAGTCTGAACAAATCATGCAGAGTCTACCTCAATTAAAAGCCAAATAAGTTACACAGTGGGGCTTTAACCAATCACACGACTTCTTCTTCTCCACAGGCGGCGTGGTGTGGCGAATCAGAGCGTCCGACACTCGGCTGGTGTGCGCCGCCGGCAGCAGGAACGGGACGGAGGAAACCAAACTGCTGGTGCTGGACTTCGACCTGGACGACAAGAAGAAGGAAACGGATTGAAGAGACAAAAAAACACAAAAAAAAGACAAACAAACGAAGAAAAAAGAAGAAGTAGAGACAGTCGACAGTCGACCAGACAGGTATGAATGTTACAACACGCGCGTCCTGATTGGCTGAAAGAGACAGTCGGACAAAAAAAAACACCTGCTGCATTCTGGGAGAACGTTTAAAAGAAAAAAGAAGGAAAAAAAAAAAGGACAAAAAGGTCACGAAGAGAAACCTGACGAAGCTGCGTGGACGGACGAATGTTTGACGAAAATGGATGAAAATGGACGAAAAATGGCGGATTAATAAACGGACAACGACGATGATGATGATGGTTGAATGTAACCAAACTGGGGTTAGGGTGGGTTGGGGGTGGGGGGTTGGGGGGGTCGAGGGCATTGACTTCTACTGCTGCTGATGAACCAATGAGGACGTTGCTGTTGTTGTTGTTGAGAAACCAACCAATCCAAATGAACCAAATCTTTGACGGCTCGAGATACCACACGTGGGACGGTGGCGGCGACGACGAACAATGTTGAGACCAGGGCCGTTGCTAGGAATTCTGGGCCCCCTTAAAGAATACTAAAGTGGGCCCCTCCCCCTAACTTTTCCTTTTTTTTTCTTTGGACTACGTATGTATTATCGTTTTTTATTTAGCCTTCTTTGTTTTGATGCTAATGCAGCATTACACTGCAAAAACTCAAGTATCTTACCAAGAATATTCGTCTTATTTCTAGTCAAAATGTAATTTCTAGTCAAAACAAATCTCATTATACTTAAAATAAGACACATCATATTAAAAGTAGCTTGTTTTTTAGACACTTTTAACTTCTTATAAGCATATTTTCACTTGGAATAAGTAGAAAAAATCTGATAGTGGAGCAAGTTTTTCTTCCTTATTACAAACACAAAAAACTTACTTTCACTGGCAGATTTTTCTATTTATTGTGAATTTAAGTGAAAATTATCTAAAAACAAGTTAATTTTTAGGTAATGAGTCTCATTTTAAGTGGAAAAGAGATTAGTTTTGACTAGAAATGAGACATTTGGACAAGAAATAAGACAAATATTCTTGGAAAGATGTTGAGTTTTTACAGTGTACTATGAGTATTAGTCAGGGTCTTATGCAGAATAAATCAGTCATACAAAGATTAGACTACTGGGGTTTTTTATGGGCCCCTAGAGTTATCATCACCTTTCTCCCCTATACAACGGCCCTGGTTGAGACCGAAACGTTACGGAAAGCGAACCTCAAGATTTTCAGATCAGTATTGTTTTTCGAAACCAGCCGAGCGTTTGTTTTTTGTTTCTCCGCCGCCGCTTCCCTGAACGCAGCGACGCCGTCCCGTCCTGCGTGTGTCTCGGCCGCTGCAGTACTGTAAAGCCGGACGTGGAAAATCGTCTGGTGAGGTGAAGTTTGGGGAATTTAAAAGAGAAAAAAAAAAGGTTTTTTGTTGTTTTTGTTTTTTTTTCCATCCAGAAAAGACGGACGACTAAACTACAAACGTGTAAAATCCAGTTTCAGCCGGAGTCGCACATCTGCAACTGTTCAACCTTTACAGATGTTTTTTTTTTGTTTTTTTTTAAAGACAGACCGAGCAGCGTTAATGTTGCACTTTAAATCTAATTCACTGCTACAAGCTCCAATGATTCGCTCATAATGAGGAATCTTTGTCTCTCTGCTGCAACAAACAATTATTTTTTACTATTGATTAATCTGTGACTAATGTCTCAATTCATCTTTTTATCTGTTAAATGTCAAGACAGAAACTCCAAAACCTTTAGATGATCTATGAGAAAATTATTCTTCACATTAATTTGTTTGTAAAGTTCGAAAACCTACTTTAAGAGTATGAAATTAGAAATAATCAATATTGAAATGATCAAATATTTGCTAAGTTGGGGTAAATTTTACAGAGAAATGATGAATCAAACGATTAGTTCACCGTCATTTCTTTCCTGCAGCTGAGGGTCAAATCACTTTACTAAAAAGCTGTGGAGGCAAAAAAGGCGACAGATTCTTTTAAGCTACGACTTTATTGCCTAAAAATGTAAATACACTGAATTTATAGCATTAAAATATTTAAACACACAGAGTTTATGTGGCTTGCATTAACCCGTTTGAAAAGTTTCCACAGGGTAATCTTTAAAAAAAAACAAAAACGTGTTTTTTAATGTCACACTTTATATAAACTGTATTTTGTCCCTTCTTTGCCTCCATAGAGACACCTGTGATTTAACACTCTGCTCCAGATTAAATCCCTTCTTCTCCCCTCATCTTATGAAATATTAATAATAAAAATAATTAAAAAATAAAAACAACTACTCTTACCAGATATTAATCCGATAAGCTGCTGTTGCCAGGCAACACCTCCAGCCAATAAGCAGAGATTTGGGTGATATTTCCCCCGGCAACAAGTGGTTTATTTCAGGGCCGGTGTTATTTCCAGGAAAGTTTGACCTTTTGCAGGTGTGAGGCTCCGGAGAGAGCTGCCGCTGTCCTGACGACGACGATGATGATGATGATAATGATGTTGATGATGATGGTGTAATCATGTAAATTACTGTAAATACAAAGAGGATGTACATATTCAGCTTTTTATAAGACCAAAACAGAAAATATTGTCACGGTGAAATGAGAAGAAAAATGGCGATGGATGGATGAAAATGGATCAATAAAGATGAGTTTTATAAAAAAAAATAAAAAAAATGCCTAGCAGGTCATTTGTTCATTCTCTGTTGTTGATGTTTTAATTTGTGTTTGACCTTAAAACTGTTCATCTAGTGTCAAAAGTTTAAAGACTTTCCCATGAGCCTCAGCTAATGTACAGTACACGTGGTTTATTACATCAATTAATATTCATTGTTTCATAATGTTGAATTTGCTCTTTCAGCCGCCACATCATATGTGGTAGTTAATGAGAAACATTATTGATGAAAATATAAGAATATGGCTGTTTATTTTCTACGATAACTGTAATCTAAACGATTAATGGACAGAAAGGTGACACTTCATTTTACGGGTCCGTAATTTCCTAATAAACGTAAAGTCATCTGGTGCTAATGAAGAGAAAATAAGAGACTGTGTTCAATTAGTGAACTTCTAAGTGATTCATGTTCATTGCTATAATAACCTTCAGAGTCCTTTAATCAGTGAACATGCAGAAGTGCAGGATGATGTGTTTTTAAGCAACAGTACAACTCAGCAAAATAGGAATTAATGAATACAGTGGTGAATTATTATTACTGAATGGATGTTTATTTGGGTTTAAATGGTTCAAAAGAAAAGCACAGGGGGAGATTCAGACCTATAAAACTGACAGTTTAGGAAACGTCTCTGTTGTGGTGCAGAGGAAAGAAAACTCCTGTCGACATCAACCAAACACTTTCCCTTTGAGCAGCGACTGAACGCTGCAGCAGCCGAGTGTGGGAAGAAGAACTGAGAGAAGAGTGTGTGTGTGTGTCTGTGTGAATGTAAATCGTAGTGAAGCTCCCCGGAGAAATACAAGTTTAAAAAGGAAAGAGAAAACACTCACTGCAGTCACACTCAATGTCTATATATCCAGCCTGTTTGGCCCAGAAAAAATGGATGGGATGGCTGGTTGCTGTGGTAACGATGCCGGCGGCAGCGCAACCAAGCGTCAGAGGCAATGATTTTTTTTTTTTTTTTTTCCACAAGAAGAAAAACTGCAAATTGTGTCCTTTAAAAGAAGGACGAGGGATGGTCAGGGTCTGCACAGAGGCAAGAGTTTGTGTAAAGTGCGGACATCTTGTAAAATGGTAACTGTTTAGTAAAGGAAGAATATTTTCATAAAGGAAAGATGTTTTTGTAAAGTAAGGATATTTTGTAAGGGAAGGATGTTTTTGTAAAGTAAGGATATTTTGTAAAAGAAGGATGTTTTTGTGAAGTAAGGATATTTTGTAAAAGAAGGATGTTTTTGTAAAGTAAGGATATTTTGTAAAATAAGGATGTTTTGTAACTTAAGGATATTTGTGTAAAGGAATTATGTTTTTGTAAAGGAAGGATGTTTTTTAAACTGAGGACACTAGTTAAGTGGTAACTATTTAGTAAAGCAAGAATATTTTTGTAAAGGAAGGATATTTTGTAAAATAAGGATGTTTTGTAAAGTAAGGATATTTTGTAAAAGAAGGATGTTTTTGTAAAGTAAGGATATTTTGTAAAAGAAGGATGTTTTTGTAAAGCAAGGATATTTGTGTAAAGGAATTACTTTTTTGTAAAGTACGGATATTTTGTAAAAGACAGATGTTTTTGTAAAGTAAGGATATTTTGTAAAATAAGGATGTCTTCTTAAATTAGGATATTTTGTAAAATAAGGATGTTTTGTAAAGTAACGACATTTTGTAAAAGACATGTTTTTATAAAGTAAGGATATTTTGTAAAAGAAGGATGTTTTAGTAAAGGAAGGCCCTTTTTTTAGGGAAGGATATTTTTGTAAAGTAAGGATATTTTGTAAAATAAGGATGTTTTGTAAAGTAAGGATATTTGTAAAAGACAGATATTTTTGTAAAGTAAGGATATTTTGTAAAATAAGGATGTTTTTGTTAAGTAAGGATATTTTGTAAAAGACGGATGTTTTTGTAAAGTAAGGATATTTGGTAAAATAAGGATGTTTTTGTAAAGGAAGGACATTTTTGTAAGGGAAGGATGTTTTTGTAAAGAAAAGAAGGATGTTTTTTAAACTGAGGACACTAGTTAAGTGGTAACTATTTAGTAAAGCAAGAATATTTTTGTAAAGGAAGGACATTTTTGTCAGGGAAGGATGTTTTTGTAAAGTAAGGATATTTGTAAAAGAAGGATGTTTTGTAAAGTAAGGATATCGTGTAAAGGAATTATGTTTTTGTAAAGGAAGGATGTTTTTGTAAAGGAAGGATATTTTGTAAAAGAAGGATGTTTTTGTAAAGTAAGGATATTTGTGTAAAGGAATTATGTTTTTGTAAAGGAAGGATGTTTTTAAGTGGTAACTATTTAGTAAAGCAATAATGTTTTTGTAAAATTGAGTGTGTAAAGTAAATTGATGTTTGTAAAACGAGGACATTTTTTAATTGAAAACATTTTGTAAAGCAAAGGCATTTTGTAAAATGATGGCATGTTTGTAAAGCGGGGATGTTTTTGTAAAAGCAAGACACTTCCGTAAAGTTGGGACATTTTTGTAAAGTAACAAATGTTTGTCAAGTGACAACATGTTAGTAAATTGAAAACATTTTGTAAAGTTTGGACATTTTAGCACATTTTTGTAAAGCAAGGACATTTTTGTAAAAGTATGAACATTTCTGTCAAGTGAGGGTAGTTTTGATAAATTAGGACATTTTGTAAAGTAAAGACATTTTTCTAAAGGTTGAGCATTTCTGTAAAGTTAAAACATTTTTGTACATTTCTGTCTGTAATTGGATTCAGTCAATGTTAAATTTCACCTTTCAAAATGTCTTTGTCGACTTAAACCCTTAAAATCTGTCACAATAATACAATTTAGAGGGCTGATTTCTTCATTTTACGCTTATGTTATCTCCTTCAGAAGTCCAACTTTAAACCTTGAGCTTCCTACACGTCTCCGTCCTCGGAGCGTTGTGTGTTTCTCTGTGTGGGAGTCGGTGGTGGTGATAACGTTACACAACAGAACTGGCCTGGACGAGGAGTAAAACTAAAAATGTGTAGGAGGTTCTTTCATGTTTCTCTGAGCCTTCATTGATAAAATTAATTATAAATGTTCAGTTAAGAGTTGATTTTGTGTGTTTGTGTGCTTGCTACACACACACATGTACTTTACGTGGGTTGTTTTTCCTCCTGCAAGCAGCATCAAAGAAGAAACGCTCTGATTTTATAGGTTTTCTATTTTCATGACCTCAAGGCAATAAAAAAAGTGAGAGTTCGATGTGTGTGTGTTTGTAGAAGTCTGACTGTAATACATCTTTGAAATCTGAAATAACAGAGTCGACACAGAGTCAATGAAACAAACAGAGAAACGGGAGCAGAGCTGCTGGAAATTAAAGCAACAGAAAGAAAAGAAAAGACATG